>NC_031496.1:1906594-1923634 GCF_000237925.1 Schistosoma mansoni
AGCACTTAACCGATAGACCACTGCGCCGGCATTCAACGGTGTTAATGGTGAGTGGTCGCTCGAACTTCGTGGATTGGTTTAAGTTAGACATGAACACCATCGGATGTCAGCTCAGTGGTCTATCGGTTAAGTGCTCCAGCGCGAGACTGGTAGGTTCTGAGTTTGAATCTCGTGAGTGCGGGATCGTGAATGCTCACTACTAAGGAGTCCTACAATAGGACGAAACGGCAATCCAGTGCTTCCAGGTTTTCCATAGTGGTCTAGCTTCAATTGACTCATGATTTCAATTATGAAAATACTGAAATCTCCACAAAACCCCTTGTGAACTAATTATCGATCAATCATTCAATTAAAAAATCGATAAATTGATTTATTCGATTTGTTTAAAAGTAACAAATTTAAAAAGAAAAAGAAAAAAAGGAAAAAAAAGTGAAAATTTTTTTGTTTTTTTTTGTTTTATCAAGTTCATTATCATGATCACAATTATTTTTTTTAAGTCTTTTTTATCATTTTAGATATTGAAATAAGAAAAGCTTAATTATTTACATCACGTAATGTGTAATGCAACTATTACATAATCTAGATTTAATGTAATCAATCTATTCAGGAAGTGTAAAAAAGGATCATACATTGAACATTGACTGATGGAGTAACTAAGGAATTGACTAAACAACTGAACGTATGGGCTGTGATACTGATCGGATGCCAATAACCGAAACAGGTAGTTTACTTAGGAGGTTACACCTCAGAGACTTCGATCTAAAGGTTTGATCCACAAGATAGTGGAGCGACATCGGGAGATGTGGTCACATGGTAGTCGGTGACAAACATTTGGTTCATAGGAAATCTTCTTCTTCAGGATCCTGATTTGGAATCAAGGTATTCCAACTCCCCTAACTGGATTCTCCATATCCACCAACCAAGTTAAAGTGTCAAACATTTGCTTTTCATCCTCTTAGTCTTGTTAACAAAAGTAATGTGGTGAGAAGGCAGTGAATGGGCGTTTCATGACAATGGCTGTATACGTGTCACCATGTGAGAGCATTTGGAAAGGGTGAGCTGACACTCCTTAATCTCGGCCTTACCAGGGCATTTGAGGACAAAAACAACTATGGCTCATAGATTTTCGGTTACACCTTTATTAATAAAACAGTACGCTGTAACGATACTCGATTGTCCTTCAGATTACTATTCTATACTGATGCTTATTTAGACTACTTATTGTAATATATTAAGTAGTTGAAAAATCCTGTTGTAGTTTTTTTCAAAACATCAATCTAAGATGCAGGTACATCCAGCTAGTGACGAGTCCCAATTAGGACCAAACGCGCTTTGTCCTGGATTCCACTGCTAGCCACTATCCATTTTTGCTGGAGACTGAGTTCAGAAGGGGTTTTGTGAAGATTCCAGTATTTTTTCATCGTTGAAATCATGAGTCAATTGAAGCTAGATCACCATGGAAAACCTGAAAGCACTGGACGGCTGTTTCGTCCTATTATGAGACTTCTCAGTGGCAGTGCGCGTCCACGATCCCGCCTCGCGAGATCGGAAACTGAGTTAATAGATCATTCATTTGTGATCTTAAACACCGTTAGAACCATATCCGAAAAGTTTTACACGCACTCTGATTTGACAGGACTTTAATCAGATTTAAAATTTCGAGTCTTTTCCTATACACCATAGAACGGGTTTCTTTAATCAGACAATCCACGCAATGAACGAGTGGACCATCAAGTATTATAACAAAGAGAAAATATGATTTAGAGATTCATTGTACAAAAACTATACAATTAATTGACTGTTTGTATATCAATAACTCCGTCTGTAGCCCCTCTGAGGGCTACTGCCGGTCCCAAGTCCGGATAAAGGAGGAGGGTTGGGTATGGAGTGAGCGACCTCATCCCGTAGAAAACTAACTCGCTATCAATTTGACCGCTTGATTGTACATACTTATTGAAAAACTCTAAAGCCTACATAGTCTGTATGTACTATTCATTCATGTATATCTGCATTATTCATACTTGTAGTTCCTATTGTGATATGTGTTACTGCTATTGACAGATATAAGTAGTATGTATCACTACTCGAAAATGAAATGACTTGAGGTAGAAGGTTAAGAAAATTTGAATAGAAGAGAACAAGAACAGAGATGATTTAGTATGGAAATGAAGGAATGATAAAGTTTGAGACGATTGATAGATATTTTGTAGCTAAAGTACTTACTGTACGGTCCTCATAGTTTACCAAGATATTCTGTATAGTCACCTATATTTATTTAAACACATAAATATTGGTACAAATGGGCACCAGATATATATGCGCCACACAAATCACATTTGATTTGTGTGAGGGTTGTGATACTGCTCAGGTGCCCAAACTGGAACAGGTGGTTTTCTAAGGGGATCTTATCCGGAGCCTTTGACCTAAAGGTCTGATCAACAAGGCAGCGGAGCAACGTGAGGAGATGTAGTCCCATGGTAGCCAGTGATCAACGATCGATTCATATGCCATTTGTTTCTTCAGGATGTTGGGGCCCATGTGCACCTTTGGTTTGGAATCAGGGTTTTCCAACTCCCCTAGGTGGACAACCCACATCCACCAACGCAGTTAAAGCGCCGGACATTCGCTTTTCATACTCTTAATTTCGTAAACAACAGTAATGCCACGAGAAGGCAGTGAGTAAGACTTCCGTGGCAGAGGCTATATAGACGTAGCCATGTGAGAGCATTTCGAGAGGGTGAGCGGACTTCCCCACTCTCGTCCGTACCAGGGCATTTAGAGGCATAGTCACCTATAATCTTTTTTATACTCATGTTTTCTATATACATATATATATATATATATATATATATATTCAACTATTCAATTTAATCATACTCAATCACTAAGCGACAATATATACTAGAGGTACAAATTCATTTAGTACTGTTTGTTTGATTCTTTCCATTGGTGTGTTAAGATCACAACTGGTCAGTCTCTAATTGGCATACTGTGCGTATTGCCTCGATATAGCCTAAATTCACTAGCATGGTAAGCAAAGATAGATAGTGGCCAGCAGTGGAATCCAGCTTGACGCGCGTTTCACCCTATTTTGGACTCGTCAGCTGGATGTACCTACATCTTAGTGTTGATGTTCACTGTGGGACTCGAACGCAGTAACTTTCGCTCCAAACGCCATCGCGTTATCCACTCGACCACTGAGCCATAATAGCCACTTACTTGTGC
This sequence comes from Schistosoma mansoni, assembly GCF_000237925.1. Taxonomy (NCBI): domain Eukaryota; kingdom Metazoa; phylum Platyhelminthes; class Trematoda; order Strigeidida; family Schistosomatidae; genus Schistosoma; species Schistosoma mansoni. The sequence goes on from NC_031496.1 coordinate 1,909,820, forward strand.
AATGGGGTGAAGTTTAAATTCACTTGGTATTTTTTGTTTGAATCATCCCATTAATGTTTTAGGACTGCAACACGATGGCGTTTAAAGCGAAAGTTACTGGGTTCGAGTCCTAGAATGAACATCAACAAATCTGAGATGCAGGCACATTCAGCTGACGAGTCCTAAATAGGACAAAACGCGCTTTGTCCTGGATTCCACTGCTAGTCACTATCCATCTTTGCTTACAATACAGGTATAGCTTAACATAGTATTAAAAAATGGGGGTGAATAGAATCAATATTTATGGGATATGAAATAAATCTAGGGAGGGGGGTGAATTAATTGATTTTAGTTAGAAACTATATGTAAGAATTAAAAATGTTCTGTTGTTGTTTATTAAAATAACAAGATATAAATAGAATAAACTAATGAAACTAATGGTAATGGCTCTATGAGGTATTTCCTAGAGTTCTAGTGAGAAGCAGTAACCAGCAGAGTTTAACCAGGTCTGTTGTAGAGATATCAACTCACTGATGACATTGATGAATAGTTGCTCAACTTCGTGGATTGATTAAAGTTAGACATTAACACCGTTTGATGCTGACCGGCTATCAGTTAAGTGCTCTGGCGCGAGACTGATAGGTTCTGGATTCGAATCTCGCTCGCGAGTGCGGAATCATGGATGCGCACAGCCACTGAGGAGTCTCATAATAGAACGAAACGGTCGTCAATCAATGTTTCCAGGTTTTCCATGATGGTCTAGCTTCCATTGACTCATGATCTCAACTCTATAAAATAATAATAATAATGATAAATTCACCATGTGGTTTGTGCCAAAATAATGTTTTTCTCTTTTTTTTCGATTTTTCTCTTTTTTTTCTTGTTTTTCTTGTTTATTTTTTGGAAATGATATCACGCAATAGTTATATCTGTCATATGGGTATACATAGATACTAATATATGGTATATATGGTATATAGGATGTTTATAAGGTTGGTTATCTATATATATGTAAATGGTCAATGAAGAAGGAACATGTACATTCCCCCCCTTTTTTGTTTCTTTTATGTTTGTTATTAAAGAATAATTATGTTTAGATCAAAGTTTTAAACTATAGAAAAACTTAATTGTTTATGCTACATTTGATTGAGATCATGAATGGATTGATGTTGGATCATCATTGAAAACCTGGAAGCACTGGATGGATGTTTCGTCGTATTGTTTGACTCCTCAGCAGTACGCATCCACGATTCGTGGTTTGGTGGAGGTTAGAAATTAACATTGTTGAATTCTGGTCAGCTCAATGATCTAGAGGTTAAGTGCTCGTATGTCAGACCGAAGGTCTTGGGTTCGAATCTCGCCTGCTGAATTGTAGACGCAAACTGTTGAGAAGTTTCATACTAGAATGAAACGGCCGTCCAATGCTTACAACTTTTAAGTGGTGGTTTAATATCAGTCGGTTCATGATCTCAATCAAAAACTTAGTAATCTCCACAACCCCATACTGATAAATTTTTATGCGTTAAATAGAATGTATTCATCACAGATACCTGGAGAGGTCGTGATCACCTATTCCTCAAGAATCTTATATTATGTTTCTTTATTCGTCTAGCACTTCCTAGTCTTTAATGGTATCTACCCAGAAGTCGAATGAGTCATTCATGAATACAACCGATAAGTTATTTCAATCTTTAAAACTTCTCTTCAAACAATTCAGCATGTTATTGGTTGATAACATATAAAATTGTAAGCAAAGATGGAATAGTGGCTGGCAAATGGAATCCAGGACAAAGCGCGTTTCGTCCTATTTGTGACTCTTCACGTGTATGTATCTGCATCTCAGAGTTGATGTTCACTCCCAGAGTCTCAGAGTGAACATCAACTCTGAGAATGCAGGTACATCCAGCTGACGAGTCCAAAATAGGGTGAAACGCGCGTCAAGCTGGATTCCACTGCTGGCCACTATCTATCTTTGCTTACCATGCTAGTGAATTTAGGCTATATCGAGGCAATACGCACAGTATGCACATATGCCAATAAGAAATTGACCAGTTGCCGTCATAATACATCAATGGGAAGATTCAAACAAACAATACCAAGTGAATTTAAACTTCACCCCATTGCACATGCAAGTGGCTGTCGGGAATCAGCGGCCAAGTGGATAATGCGATGGCGTTTGAATCGAAAGGTACTGGGTTCGAGTCCCAGAGTGAACATCAACTCAGATGTAGGTACATCCAGCTGATGAGTCCTGAATAGGATGGAGCGCGCTTCCTGGATCCTACTGCTAGCTATTATCCAGCTTTGCTTATTCAGAGTACTACTTAGATTTTTATATTTGATTGAGATCATGAAATGATTGATGTTAGATCTCCATTGAAAGCCAGGAAGCACTGGATGACTGTTTCATTCTATTGTTGGACTCCTCAGCAGTGCGCAACGACGATTTGCGGTTTGGTTGAGGCCAGTTACAAGTGATCACATGATGATTACCATCAGAATGAGGTTTGCTGAGAATGTACTAGTTTTAATAGATGAATTCATGAGTCGACGAAACGGCTATCCAATGCTTCCAAATTGTCATTGGAGGTCTAGCTTATATTGACACTTGAATTTAACTATTAAGACGTAATATCTATTAAAAATTGTTGAAGACTAAAGAAAATTGAATACCTGCTTCGTTCTACTGATTGCGAGGGTCAATATTGTCATTATTGATGTTAAAGACTGAATCTACTCAATCCAAATGTTTTGATACTTTTACCATCTACAAAATGATCTCATTTGGGATAATTACTAACAATAGAAGCAATGATATACGGTTCATCCTAATTGGAACTTGCCAACCGTGTGTACTTTAGCCTGGGTTAAACAATATATCTGAAGATATGAGCTTACGCCCAAATGTTTTAAACTATTGAAATACTGGATTCAGATACCAGTAAGATCATCCATCTAGAGAGTCTTCTATATGATGAAACATGACTTTTTTGTTTCAACACTGTTCATTGCATAAAATATCGTTATAAATTCTATGACACAAAGTACTGTCCACATTTGTATCTCAGTCAGCCGATTTCACATCTCGAGGAGGAGGATAGTAGTTGTAATGTGGTGTGGGCTACAGTATTAACTTTAAGAAAACTAATTAATATCTACGACTTCAGATACTTTTTAAGAATTAAGCCCATATTAATCACTTATGGAGTAGTGACTGATAACCTCTCTATGATACTGACTAATGAAGGTTCGAACTCTATAGAGAACATCCATTACTTCATAAGATTACAGATGGATCTTTCCCACAATCGATTAGTAATAGGATACATAGATAGAAGCTAGATTATACTCAATTCCCAACTCTTAACTAATTAGAAGATTGAGTTTAGTTCTAACGAAATTTATAATGCAAGGCTAAGTTTGGTTTTATCATAATATCCTAACCAACCTAAGATGTACAAGTCTTATGGTTGGTTGCCTTCAATCATCAACTAACAGAATGAAGTAGTACAAGTAATTTTGAATTAATCGGACTTAATGACTTCTTTTCTATTCCGTCTGTAGAATTCTGTCAGCATTAAAACAGTTAGACAAGTATATCGTCTGTCACGTCTTAGCGACCGAAAGATCTGATCCACAAGACAGTAGAGCACCGTGAGGAGATGCAGTCCCATAGTAGCCGGTGACCAACAATTAGTTCGCACGCCACTTGCTCCTTCAGGATACTGGAGCCAGCCCATGTGCACCATTGGTTTGGAATGAGGATTTTTCAACCCCCCTATGTGGGTCCTCCGTGTCCACCAACGCGGTTAAAGCTCCGGACATTCACTTTTCGTTCTTTCAATTTCGTAAACAACAATAACTTCACGAGAAGGCAGTGGGTAGGATTTCCCTGTCATAGGCTTTATACGCGTGGTCATGTGAGAGCATTTCTAGAGGGAGAGCGAACTCTCCCCACTCTTGGCCGTACCAGGGCATTTGGGGGCTATCGTCGTACAACAATTTGATCTATGAAATTTGCTCATCGCTAAGGACTGATTGAACACAGCATCAGTCACTGTTCAATGATCAATTATTCTGTATCAATGTTTCAATAAAATTAGAATTTGCTGGGTTTTTTTCAAGATCATTCATAAAATCATTTACACTTGAAGTGTTACATTCTATTTAATTAGAAATTGTAACAAATAAGGTAATAATATTGATTAGGATATATCAAGGAAAAAAGGGCCAATGCTCACTATGATAACATTTATAATTTTGCTGAGTGTGCATGAGATAAACAGTTTTCCCCCCGGAAGATGAATAGTGTCTAGCAATGGGATCCAGGACACACATTTCGTCCTATTTAGGACTCTTCAGTTGGATGTACTTATATTCCAGAGTTGATGTCCATATTAGGACTCAAATACAATACCGTTCGTTTCACATGCCATCGCTTTATCTACTTAGCTACTCAGCTCTTATAGCTACTTGCTTTGTAATAGGGTTAGGTTTGAATTCATTTAATATTATTTACTTGAACCTTCCCAAAGACGTTTAGGACTACAATTATTCAGTCTCTTATTGGCATATATACATACTTTGCGTATTACCTCGATATTGCCTTAAATCTGAAGCATTATCAGCTTGGATGGACAATGGCTAGTAGTAAAATCCAGGACACATGTTTCCTCCTACTTGGGACTCATCAGTTGAGTAGACCAGCATTTCAAAGTTGATGTTCGCTTCATCCAGAACTCGAACCCAGTATCATTCGCTTCAAACACAATCACGTTGTCCATATAGCTACTAAATCTTGATCAATGAGAAAATTCAAGCAAATAATACCAAGTGAATATAAATACTTTTCTATTTATTATTATCAGAAGGGGTTTTTGTGGAGATTTAGTGTTTTCATAGTTGAAAGCGTCAGTCGATTGAAGCTAGACCACCAAGGAAAACCTGGAAGCACTTGACGGCCGTTTCGTCATATTGAACGGTTAATGTCGGTGAACGGTTGCTCAACTTCGTAGATTCGTTGGAGTTATACTTAAACACCATAGGATGCCGGCTTAGTGGTCTGATGCGGGACTTGTAGGTCCTGAGTTCAAATCTTGTGAGGCGAAGTCGTGGATGCACATTGCCCCTGAGGAGTCCCACAATAAGACGAAAATGCCGTCAAGCAGTGCTTCCAGGTTTTCCCTCGTCGTCTAGCTTCAATTGACTCACACTTTCAACTAAGGTAATAATAATAATGTGAAAACAATTTGACACCTTATCACTCTGGCTAATAAGCTAATATTACCAGGTGAGTTAAAGGAGAGAATAAACTGTTTTTGAATACACAAAGGGGGTTTGAATGTTCGTATAACTACGGCTTCAATAAACATTAGTATACACCCCCCCACCATTTACACTTTTATACAACACTATAAAAGCCGAGTTAAGATCAATCTTATGGCCTGTTTCGATTATATGTTTAGCAATAGAAGATGATGGATTAGATTTTCTAATGTTTCGTAACTGAATGTAAGCTACTTCTTCAGGGAATATTTAGTATAGAAAAAAGAAAAATCGTTGAAAGCGTGAGTCAGTTGATGCCAAACCACTATGGAAAATCTGGAAGCACTGGATACCCGTTCCGAATCTCGCGAGGCGAGGTCGTGGATGCGCATTTTCACTGAGGAGTCCCACAATAGGACGAAACGACCGTCAAGCAGTACTTCCACGATTTCCCTGATGGTCTAGTTTCAATTGACCTATGCTTTCAACTTTTCTATTTGTTAAATAATTTCTTTTTAGTGACCTTATTTTTGTTCCTCTGTCCATTGAAAAACAAACAAAAGAAAACCAAAAGAAGGAAACTTCATTGGTCATTTTTTTTATTTTCATAGCAAAAATAAGAAAATTAATATCTACACGTTATACTAAGATAATTTATCGTTTGTACCTTTCACTTAGAGATAAGATAAATTAGCTGTGTGTGTTGACATGCTTTCACATCTAGAACCTTCAGATGAATTATGTATGAATGACCTCCAAATTCAAAATTCATATCATAATGTGTATCTTTCTTTATATTATTATCAGAGGGGGGTTTTTGTGGAGATTTCAGTATTTGCATAGTTGAAAGCATGAGTGAATTGAAGCTAGACCACCATGGAAAACCTGGAAGCACTGGATGGTCGTTTCGTTCTATCATGGGACTCCTTAGCAGTGCGCATCCACGACCTTGCCTCGCAATATTCAAAACCAGGACTTATCAGTCTTGCACGCGAGCGCTTAACATGTAGACCACTAAGCCGGCATCCGATGGTGTTTATGTGTAACTCCAACCAATCCACGTAGTTGAGCGACTATTCACCAATTGTCTTCAGTGAGTTGATATCTCACAACACACATGGTTGAACTCCACTGGTCACTGCTTCTCACTAGAACTCCTGGATTTACCTGTCGAAGTCAGTCACTAGTGAGCATATGATTATTGTTATTATTATTATCAGAAGGGGTTTTGTGGAGATTTAGTATTTGCATAGTTGAAAGCATGAGTCGTGAATTGGTTGAAGTTAGACTCAGTGGTCTATTTGTTAAGTGCTCTGGCGCGAGACTGATAGGTCCTGAATTTGAATCTCGTGAGGCGGGGTCGTGGATGCGCACTACTGAGGAGTCCCACAATAGGACGAAACGGCCGTCAAGCAGTGCTTCTAGGTTTTCCCTGGTGGTCTAGCTTCAATCGACTCACGCTTTCAACTATTTTTCTTTTCTCCATATTAAATCTTCTCTGAAGAAGTAGATTACATTAAGTTACGTAACATTAGAAAATCTAATCTATCATCCCTTATTGCCAAACATAGAATTGAAACAGGCCATAAGATTGATCTTAATTCAGCTTTTGTGGTGTTGTATAAAAGTGTAAATGGGGGGATGTATACTAATGTTTATTGAAGCCGTAGTCATACGAACATTCACACCCCCTTATGTGTATTCAAAAACAGTTTGTTCTCACCCACAAACATACCCTGGTAATATTAACTTATTATCCAAAGTGATTAGGTGTCAAATTGTTTTCACATTATTATCAAAAAAGGGTTTTTTTGGTGGAGATTTAGTATTTTCATAGTTGAAATCATGAGTCAATTGAATCTAGACCACTATGGAAAACCTGGAAGCACTGGACGGCTGTTTCATCCTATTATGGGACTCCTCAATAGTGCGCATCCATGATCTCACCTCACGAGCGAGATTCGAACCAAGGATCTATCAGTCTCGCGCCAGAGCACTTAACCGATAGACCACTGATCCGGCATCTGATGGTGTTTATGTGTAACTCCCACAATAAAACAAACCTGGTTGAACTCCACTGGTTACTGCTTCTCACTAGAACTCCAGAAAATACCTCATGGAAACGGCCGTTCAGTGCTTCGAGGTTTTCCCTTGGGGTCTAGTATCAATTGACTCCCGCTTTCAACTATGAAAATTATTATTATTATCCTTGTCTACTCTTACCCCCCATCATTTCCAGTCTGATTGACCCTTTTTTTTTATAGATATAAATGTTCTTAACAAAGTATATGTGTGATTAGATTGTTCGAAATGTATTGCACTGATATATCATTACATACTTCTGATAATCTTCGACTTCTTATGTTACACTGTCAACATTTAACAAAAGGGATTAATTGCTTTATATTACAAATAGATTATAATTATAGGACGAAACGCGCGTCAAACCGGATTCCACTGCTAACCACTATCCATCTTTGCTTATCATGCTTGTGAATTAAAACTGTATCGAAGCAATACACACAGTATGCACATATGCCAATAAGAGACTGACCAGTTGCAGTCCTAAACATCAATGGTAAGATTCAAACAAACAATACTAAGTGAATTGAAACTTCACCCCATTGCACAAACAAGTGGCTATCAGGTCTCAGTAGCTGAGTGGATAACGCGATGGCGTTTGAAACGAACGGTACTGAATTCGAGTCTCAGAGTGAACATCAACAAATCTGAGATGCAGGTACATCCAGCTGACGAGTCCGAAATAGGACGAAACGCGCGTCAAACTGGATTCCACTGCTAGCCACTATCCATCTGTTATTATAATGATTATTAATGAATAGATTTCATTATATGATTTCTTGTTGAAGTTGATGAAGAACCAACCAGATTGGTCAGTTCTAATATGAAATTACCAATCCAAATGAGTCATTCCACTTTGAGACAGTTAGATATTACTGTAATTAATATACTTTCAAGTTGATTAGTTGATGTAGAAATTACTTTCATCTCAGTAGACATTCATTAGAAAAAGGCTCATATCCTTCCTTACAAACTATTCATATTATTATCAAAAAAGGGGGAATTGTTAAGATCTTCGTAATTTAATATTTGAATTCATGAGTCAATTGAAGCTAGATCACCATTGACAACCTGGAAGCATTGGACGGCCATTTCGTCCTATTATAGGACTCCTGAGCAATATGCATTTATGATCCTACATTTGAGATTCTAATCCAAGACCTATTGGTCTCGTGTGCTAAGACTTAACCTCTAGATCACTGAGCTGGCTGACATCCAACAGTGATAATGTCTACTTACAACCAATTCACGAAATTGCAGCGACGTCCACCATCTTCTTCAGTGAGTAACTGCCTCAAAATAGACTTGTTTGAACTCCACTGGTCACAGCTTCTCACTAGAACTTCAATGCTTCCAGGTTTTTCATGACACTCTAGCTTTATTTGAGTCTCGACTTCTACTATTAACTAATTAATATTAATTTATTTTTCCCTGGAAAAGAAAAATATTTGAGTTCTCATACATCAGTTAACAATAAAAGGTTATGCGTGAGTATCAGTTTGATTTGGTTGAATGATCGCATATGTTATTACTATTACTAGTAGTAGTAGTGTGGTGTGTGCTACTGATGTTGACAGATATAAGTAGTATATATCCCCAATTGAAAATGAAATGACTGGTATCAGAAGGTTAAGAAAATCAAAAGAAAAGAGAATAAGAACGAGAACAGAGAGTTATTGGTGTAGAAACGAAAGAACGATGATGTCTGAGACAATTGATTGACATCCTTCAGAAGGAACAGTCAATTTTGAGATATATGATTAACACCATGTAAATGAAGTATATACTGTTTGATATTCAGATTCTACAAAGATGTCATATTCAAGTACATTCATTTGTATAGTTAAGATCATGGATTAATTGAAGCTAGACCACCATGGAAAACCTGGAAGCACTGGATGACCGTTTCGTCCTATTGTGGAACTCCTCAGCAGTGCACATCCATGATCCCGCCTCGCGGGATTCGAAACCATCCAATTGTCCCTACTTGTATTCGAGTCCACTATAGAAGAACTCCATTAAAATTCAATAGAATGTCATTTATTGATTATTTTCTTTTCTTATCAACACTAGATCCTAAATATCTTCAAATGACTATCCCCGAAAATCAATAAACCGACTGAACATTACCCTTCTATCATCGGAAATATTCATTTTTCAGATCAGAAAAATTGATTAAATGTTTAACAGAACTTCTGATGACGTAATCACATGAATAATAATCAATATTAATTAAGAGTTATATATTAGATAAACTATACTACTGAATTGGTCATAAGTAATAGTTAACAACAATCATTTGAATCAAAAGGGGGTTTTTGTGGAGATTTAGTATTTGCATAATTGAAAGCATCAGGCAATTGAAGGTAGACCACCATGGAAAACCTGAAAGCACTGGACAAAGGCCGTTTCGTCCTATTGTGTGCCACCTCAACAGTGCACACCTACGATCCCGCACTCGCGAGATCAGAACCTAGGACCTACTAGTCTCGCGCCAGAGCACTTAACCGATAGACCATTGAGCAAGCCAGCATCCAACAGTGTTAATGTCCAACTTCAACCAATCCACGAAATTGAGCAACCATTCACCAATGTCTTCACGGAGTTGATATCTCACAACAGACCTGGTCGAACTCCACTGGTTACTGCTTCTCACTAGAACACCAGGAAATGTCTCATGGAGCCAGTGACTAGTGAATATATGATCATTATCAGAAGGGCGTTTTGTGAATATTTAGTATTTGCATAGTTGAAAACATGAGTCAACTGAAGCTAGACCACCAAGAAAAACCTGGAAGCACTGGATGGGTGTTTCTTCCTATTGCGAGACTCTTCAGCGGTGCTGATCCACGACCTCGCCTCATGAGATTCGAACACAGGACCTACCTAGCTTTAATTGACTCACGCTTTCAACTATAAAAATTATAATATGGAATGAGTGGGGAATAAGAAATCAGTTAGAAGTAAAAAGAAAAGCATTTTCATTGATTTCACTAATGATCTAAATTTGTTAGACTAAATACATTAGAATTCCTATGGGAAAAGAAAGTTCGTAAAAACTAAACCGAGAATTTTTCTATATCATTAATGTAGTTAGTTAAGTTAGAATTTTCAATACAAATGTCACGACAGTTCTATTGTATGGGGCGGAGATGTGGAAAACTACAAAAGCCATCATCCGAAAGATACATGTGTTTATTAACAGTTGCCTACGCAAGATACGTCGGATCCGATGACCAGACACTATCAACAACATCCTACTGTGGGAGACAGAAAACCAGATTTCAGCGGAGGAAGAAATCAAGAAAAAGCGTTGGAAATGGATAAGACACACATTGACGAATTCACCCAACTGCGTCACAACGCAAGCCCTCACATGGAATCCTGAAGGCCAAAGGAGAAGAAGAAGACCAAAGAACACATTACGTCGAGAAATGGAGACAGACATGAGAAGAATGAACAAGAACTGGATAGAACTAGAAAGGAAGGCCGAGGACAGAGTGGGTTGGAGAATGCTGGTGGCGGCCTATGTTCCATTGGGAGTAAGAAGCGTAAGTAAGCAAGTAACTTAAGAACGGTAAGTCGTATGATAATAGTGTAACATGCGTAAGTAAGTTAGTTAAATCTTTAAGTTTCTCCACCGTCTATTATACTTTTCAATCCTTGTGATGAATCGAAGTACTTTGGCACATGAATCCAACTTCTCTAATTCAAATGTAATGATCAGGTGTGTTATAAACCGGTAGGATACTTGTTATAACGCCAGGGTTTCTTGTTATAACAGTCCTTTCACTTTTTACATGTATGTTGGACGTTAATTTACCTTAGACGAACATCTATACTAGATTCCCTTCCAGTATCTATTCTACAGGACTTCAACACAACTCATATCAAGGACACGAGATAAGCCTGACTGGAACGTCAATATTATTACCAAGCACCCAAAATCAGACACAATCCAACAACAAGGAACAGTCAATCCATCAATAATAATCAGGATAGGGGAATATATATAATACATATAACACCTGTCACACTATCTACATATGTCTGATTCAGCAGAACAACTAATCATTATCATTCTCGCTGACACATCAAAGTGCGTTTCTGAAAGGTGTTCAAAGGTTACAAAAGGCCTAGTCAGAGATATCATGGTTGCTGGTAATGTGCAACGAAAAGAATTTACATTATTCAGATGTCGTCAGGATCGATGAAGACGTAAGAAACGGAAACGTGATGAAGTACTTCGGGCTGAGAGTTCTATAGTGTACCGAAAAATTTATAATGAACTAAGCTAATAATAATAATAATCCATCATCATCATCATCGTCATTGTGAAGCACGTGATGATGTAAAGACTACGATGTACCGTGAAAGATATTCAGTTCAAGCTTCAATACGAATATCAGCATCAAGATGTAGGTATATCCAACTGAAGAGTTTGAATGAAGACAAAGCTCAGGTAGTGGATTCCTAAATTGAGTACAGAGCTGAAAAGCGATTGCAGAATAAATGAATGAATGTGTCGGTGAACGCCCCCCCCCCATGAATCCTTGGCGAATTATATACAACTAAATCTGTAAGATTCAGAAAAATGAGTATACTCCAAGAAGAACTGATATATTTTCATTGAGAGGAAGGAGAATTTGAACAAAATTAGAAAGATTCTGGTTTCGAATAGTAAAGTTAAGCTATTGAGATTTCTGTTAGAAATTTTCAAATTACATGACAATACTACTTACTACTTTGATGTATTAGTAGTCAGTAAGTAATATTCTAGTATTGGTGAGACTATCATTTATGGACGCCATTTGAGAGACGACGAAATGACGTTGACGATGTCCACCAATGTACTAGAACTAAATGAGGTTTATGAACTCGTATGAAGAACAAAGATCCTAATTTATCAATCGTGGTTGAAGTTAAGAATTGGACTTCAGCTAAAATGTAGAAACACTACTCGGTTAAATGGATGATCGAATGTCACGCCAAAATCTGAGACCTGTGATCTTAAATCTGATTGGTTCGTCCATAAATTAATTAGAATTTGTTCAAATGATTGAAAGCATGAGTCAATTGAAGCTAGACCACCATCGAAAACCTGGAAGCACTGGATGGTCGTTTCGTCTTATCGCGAGACTGGTAGGTTTTGTGTTCGAATCTCGAGAGGCGAGGTCGTAGATGCGCACTACTGAGGAGTCCTTGTATTCTATCAAACTGTCAAAGTATTTAGTAAATGAATCATTATATTCAGAACTTGTTGATTTAATACAACATTTTGTGGATTTCGGAAAATCGTCATCTAATGACTAATCAGTAATAAACCAGTAGTAAACTGTCGGTTCTTCAAAACACTGAGTTTGAAACAACTATCTTGGGTTCTTTCCAGTAAAGGTTATATCGATCAATAATGAGACTAAAGCTCAAAAAGATTCGTGCTTAAGTCACTGATAGTGACTATAAGTGACTGGTGTACAGATGCCTCCTACTGAGAATGTCAATTCCGTATGATGTGTAACCACTTCTAAGCATCAAAATAAAATGTTTACTAACACAATTGATTGATCACTGGGTCGGTCGCGACCCGAATAGCTCAGTGGTAACGTCTCTGACTGTAACGTTGCGTGACACTGGATCGAATGCATCAAGGAGCATCAATTCCCTCATGATTACAGGTACACCAGGCTGATGAGTGTCAAGTAGCATGAGACCCAGGTCCGTGGTCATATTGACCACCATCTTATCTCAAAATGTTTACTATACATGATCCATGTAACTTCTTTAATTTCAGATTATCCAAAAGTATATTTAAGCATTTGGCTATTCATAACGGATAATATACCATATATTTACATATATTAATTGGTCTATATTAGATTACGTAAATTCAATAGCCGAGTGGATAATGCAATTGCATTTGAAGCGAAAGGTACTGGATTCGAGTCCCAGATTGAACATCAACTTCGAGATGCAGATAAATCCACCTGATGAGTCCTAAATAGGACGAAACGCGCATCAAACTGGATTCCACTGTTAGCCACTATGCTTACGATTACGTAAATTTTTTAATAGTACTACGAACTATAAATTATAGTGAAACCTAACTTTCTAAACACCATATTACTACTCACATGTAATAAGTAACAAGAATAAAATAGCATAAATTATTATTTCAATATTAATCTATTTAAGAGTTGAACCCATGAGTCAATTAAAGCTAGATCAACCATAGAAAACCGTCCGTTTCGGCGTAGTATAGGACTCCCCGACAGTAAATATCTACAATCTTACACGCTGGATCTGAACCCAGGACCTACTGATCTTGCACTCGAACGCCTTACCTGTAGACCACTGAACCGTCCGTTATCCAACGATGCTCATGTCTAACTTCAACTAATCGACGAATCTATGTTAAAAGTGATCCAATCATTACCATGATTATTATTTCATTACATACATTATATATATATATATATATATATATATATA
>NC_031496.1:1923834-2060505 GCF_000237925.1 Schistosoma mansoni
GAAAGAAGCTTGGATACATATGACTATTATTATTATTATTATTATTATGATTGATATCTGGCGGGCTGTTTGATCATCTAGGCTACCTGTTCCTGTCATGTGAATATTGTATTGTTTAGTTTGAATTTTTCCATTTCATGTTTTAGGACTACAGCTAGTCAGTCTCTTATTGGCATATGTGCATGCTATGCGTATTGTCTCGATATAGACTAAATTCACAAGCATTGTAAGCATAGATGGATAATGGCTAGCAGTGGATTCCAGGATAAAGCGTGTTTCGTCCTATTTGGGACTCGTCGGCTGAATGTACCTTCATCTCAGAGTTGATGTACTCTCTGCGACTCGAACTCAATACCTTTCGCTTCGAACGCCATCGCGTTATCCACTTAGCTACTGAGTCCTAATAGGCACTTGCTTGTGCAATAGGGTGAAGTTTAAATTCATTTAGTATTGTTTGTTTCAATCATTCCCATTGATGAAGCAAAAGGTACTGGGTTCTAGAGTGGTCCTAGAGTGAACATCAACTCTGAGATGCAGTTACAACCAGCTGACGACTCCCAAATAGGACGAAACGCGCTTTGTACTGGATTCCACTGCTAGCCACTATCCATCTTCGCCTACAACTATTATTATTATTATTATTTGGCGGCCTGTTTGATCACCTCGGCTACCTGTTCCTACCATATGAATACTGTACCAAGTTATATATTTTCTTGTTTGTTTTAACAGATCATTATGTCAATTAATTGCATAACCTATTCAGGTGCGTATGTGAAAGGTTGCACTGTACAAGTTACAAAAGATCCGAATCAAAGATATTGTGGTTGCTAGCAATATGCAGTAGGTCTCAATATAAACCAAGGGAAAAGCTAGACTCTCCGATACAATACAACATGCACTAATCGAATTACACTTGAAGGAGAAGCTTTGGAGAATGTAGAAACCTTTACATATCTGGGCAGCATCATTGATGAACACGGTGGATCAGATGCAGATGTGAGGGCGAGGATCGGCAAAGCAAGAGTAGCATATTTACAATTGAAGAACATTTGGAACTCAAAACAATTATCAACCAAAACCAAGATCAGAATTTTTAATACAAATGTCAAAACAGTTCTACTTTATGAGGCGGAGACATAGAGAACAACGAAAGCCATCATCCAGAAGATGCAAGTGTTTATTAACAATTGTCTACGCAAGATACTTCGGATCCGATGGCCAGACACTATCATTACTTAATAACGTCTGTTACCCCTCATGAAGGAAAATAGGTCTCTCACTAGCACTCTCCATCCAACTCTGTCCATGCGAATCCTATCAAGTTGCTTCCAGAGCAAATAGAGTGAAATTTCTTTTCAATTAATTTTTCATCACGGATGATTATACATATTTTCTGGTTGGCGTCTTTTTAGTAAGGTTATTTTCTAGAGGATAATGTTGTTTACCCTATGCCCGACCCTCCTCCTTTACCCGAGCTTGGGAACAACAGTAACCCAAGAAGAGCTACGGGCGGATGTTTCATGCTTGTCAAAATTTAAATTTTATTCATTTAGTATGGTTTGTTCGAATCTTCCCATTGATGTTTAGGACTGCAACTGGTCAGTCTCTAATTGACATATGTTCATACTCAGTGGTCGAGTGGATAACGCGTTGGCGTTTGAAGCGAAAGGTACTGGGTTCGAGTTCCTCCCAGAGTGGACATCAACTTTGAGATTTAGGTACATTCAGCTAGTGACTAGTCCGAAATAGGACCGAATGCGCTTTGTTCTGGATTCCACTGTTAGCCACCTTTGCTTAAATTTTATTGTTGTGATTTAGTTTTCATACACATAAATTCACATGATATTTGACGACATTAACTAATAATGCCTAGTGATAAGTATTCTAAATAAATTTATTATCAGTGTAGCCAACGAGAATACAGGTGGGGATAACCAAATGTATCCCAACACAATATTACAGACTATCTTGGTAAAATCTGGGAACCATACAGTAATACTTCATCTGCAAATTATCCATCAATTGTCTCAGACTTTGTTGTTCCTTCGTTTCCACACAACTCGCTATCTGTTCTCGTTCTCTTCTCTTTGAATTTTCTCAACCTTTTACCTTCAGAACTTCCACTTTTGATTGATCACACTAACTACTACTTATATATGTCAATATCAGTAGCACACACAACATTAGGATAAAGGGTTTGTATAAATTTTTTCAGGTTTAATATTGGTTACATCATTGATTGACTTTGACTGTGGATCAATTAAAAAATAGGCTTCATTAGATAATGAGACTCTTGAGCTGTACAGATCTATGGATTGAGCTCAAAGAAACTTGGAATAATCATGAATACCTCCAGGTTTTATCACCTTAGGAACTTCTGTAGATTCGAAATCTCAACTTTTGTTTCTTCATTAAATAGCATTAGCATCACCAGTTGTTATTCTTGACACCTAAATGACGCCTAAAATTGATGAATGCTTCACGGTACAGTAATAAATAAACTATGGTTACCAAAGGAATCTAGAACACATGATTCATGCTATTTGAAATAGGTTACCGAACGATGATAAATATCATACCTGTTGAATATATTGATAGTTATCAGTAGTCACTAAGGTGATGCAAAACGTGTAAGGTGTTTTTAGTGAAAGATACTCAGTTCAACGTCAAGACAGTCCTACTGTACGGAGCTAAAACATGGAGAACTACTACATCCACCGTCAAGAAGGTACAAGTATTTATAAACAGTTGTCTGCGCAAAATACTCAACATCCATTGGTCGGATACTATCAGCAACAGCGTTTTATGGGAAAGAACAAACAAGATTCCAGATGAAGAGGAAATTAGGAAAAGACGTTGGAAGTGGATAGGACATATATTAAGGAAACAACTAATGTTCATTACAAGGCAATCCCTAACTTGGAATCCCGAAGGGAAGCGGAAAAGAGGAAGGCCAAAGAACACATTATGCCGGGAAATAGAAGCAGATATGAAAAGGATGAATAACAACTGGAAAGAACTGGAAAGGAAGGCTCAGGACAGAGTTGGATGGAAAATGCTGGTCGGCGACCTATGCTCCTCGACGAGGGGTCAGTCATTCAGTTAGTCACAACGTAGAACTTCGTACGTACGTACATCAGTTCGAGTTGCCATATCACATTGGCACAGAGATGTGGTATGACCTTTGTTGTCCCGACCGTTGCCGCTACCTTGACGTGGTGGTCGAGCTTGTCTATCGTGATGAACCAATCGAGCTATACTGTCTGGAACAATCGTTCCTCAAGGTCCTACCATGCCAGACAGGTCGGTTAAAGAGTGATAAGACTAAAAGCAGCAAACCCAAGGTCCGAAGGCGAAGTCGTACTGCCAATCGTACAGAGGTGATGGCACTAAGGTGTTTCCTTCAGACAACCAGCATAACAGCGATGCTTCCTTCCTACAATGAGGGGTGGGGTTAGAAAAGGTCAACTCTATAAATGCACACCTCACCCTATCCCACGGATTTCCGTCTCCGATGGTAAGATTCTTTGAAGAACGGAGCTAACACGTCGAAAATCCCCCACCATTAAAAGCTGTGCATGACCGGCCTCAGGCAGTTGTCTCTTGAGCACTGCGGTCACGCTCCCAGATCGTTAAGACCAACACTAAACCAACTTCCTTTTCAGGTCCCTCAAGAAATACCCTTCCATGGTGTGGGCAGACGGGAAGTGATATTAGCCCTCATACCCGTAACTGCACACGAGACCAAGTTGGTCACATTCAAATCCTTCCTACACCTAATAACTCTCTTATCTTCACGACTAACCCTTCCCACGTCCTTTTATCACCTCGACGAGGGGTAACAGGTGTAAGTAAGTAAGTAAGTAAGTGCGGTTTTGATCAGAAACATGACAAGAAAAAGTGATAAGGTACAATTTAATACAAACTATCAAGTTATTTCAAATTGTTCTTCTGTAAAGTTCCTTTAAATAAAGAGAAACCGGAAAAACTATTTCTAAGGTGAAACTTTCCCTCAACTAAACTACATAGGTTATTTATTTATCCATATAATTAAGATACTACTGAAATTGAGCTACACCTTTTTTATCTTGAAGAAAGGAAGAAAGATAAATTACCATGAATAATTCATATTCAATTTATGGTCATTAGGCAATAAGTTCATATGAGTTATTAATTTTCTTCTATTATCATAAACTGACAATTTAGTGAATATCGAATTCACTTGAATCTTCCCATTGATATCTAAGACTGAAATTGATCAGTCTCTCGTATTGGCAGATGTGTATTCTGTATCGATTATCTGGATATTGTCTCAAGTCACAAGCATTATAAACAAAGATGTATGCTGACTAATAACGGAATGCAGGATAGAGCGCGTTTCGTCCTACTTGTAACTCATCAGTTGGATGTACTTGCATTCTAGAGTTAATGTTCAACTCATGATTCGAACTTAGCTATCTGCATAGGGGTTAAGAGGACTCAGTAGCTAAGTAGATAACAAGATCGAGCTGGAAGCAAACGATACTGTGTTCGAGTGCTGGAGTGGACGTCAACCTTGCAATTCAGGTACGTCCAACTAAAGTCCCAAATAGGACGAAACGCGCGTCCTGGATTCCACTGCTAACTCAGAGAATATATTTTTTAAAAGAGGAGTGAATGAACAGTTGAACATAAACAAATCAACATACACACACATACACACAAAAACACGTTACAATTGGCGGAAACAATGTTTGAAAGTTATTCCATTACTATTGTCATCTATCTTTTGACAATTTGACAATCAGTATAGTACATCTCCAATATTCAGGATGGTAACTGATCAGTCTCTGTTAGCATATATATCTATCATGTGTAGATTACATCAATATAGTCGCTTTCACAAATTATATGAAATACATAGACTATGGACAAATGTGCAGATTTTGGATAGAGGCGATTCCGAAAACACCAGAGAATTTTTAGAAGCTTCGCACTCAGGTCCATCAGCAATAAACAAGCACATTGGAATCAATCCAATTTATCAGCCAATCAGTAAAATTATACAGAAACATAGGAACAAAAATCAAACCAGTGGGAGAAATAAACAATAACAGATCACAAGGGGTTTTGTGGATATTACAGTATTTTCATAGTTGAAATCATGAGTCAATTGAAGTTAGACCACCGCCGGCTCAGTGGTCTATCGGTTAAGTGCTCTGGCTCGAGACTGGTAGGCCCTGGGTTCGAATCTCGCGACTGTGGGATTGTGGATGCGCACTGCTGATAAGTCCTATAATAGGACAAAACGGCCGTCCACTGCTTCCAGGTTTTCCCTGGTGGTCTAGCTTCATTTGACTCATGACTTCAACTATGACAGATTTAAGGTCAATAAGAACCAATCAACATCGAGGTGCACAGGACAAGCTGTGTATCACATGTGGAGAAATTCAAACACTTCACTTCTACCCAAAGTTTCTCCTGATGATATCGTTCAGAAGAACGATAAGAACTTCACGACCAAACCATCCAGCTCAGAGAACAAAACTTTATCAAAATAGATAGACTTTGGCTGGTAACACAATCTAGGACCAGAATATTGTCCAGTTTAGGATTCTTTTGCTAGATTTACTTGTACTCCATCTTTAATATTCATATTGGAACATGAACCAAATCTCATGGCTATTTAAACTCAATGGTTTATGGAATAACATATTAACGCTTAATGCTTAAGGTACTAGATTTAAGTGTAAGTGTAAAAAATAGCAAAGTCTCTTAGATTCCACTTCTAGTCATATACCTTTTTACTTTTACTTATCAGGTAATTTCAATTTTGAATGAGTTGGATCCCAATTGAAGAGGAAATTAAGAAACGACGTTGGAAGTAGATAAGACATAGACTACAGAAATCATCAAACTACATCATTAGGCAAGCACTAACTTAAAGTTCTGAAGGGAAATGAATATTGAGAGAGACCGAAGAACACAATACATAGGGAATTGTAGGCAAAAATGGGAATGAATAGAAACTCGAAAGGAATGATTTGTGTGGAAATGAAGGAACAACGAAGTCTGAGATGATTGATAAATATTCTGCAAATAAAGTACTTACTGAATAATTCTCAGATTTTACTAAGATGTTCTGTAATTTTGTATTCAAATACCATCGGTTGTCTTCACCTGTGTTCTTGTCCACTACAGTAGAAGTAAAGGATTATTGATTATTTCATGATCATTCTTTACTATAAATTATGTCAATCAACTTCGATCATCTTAACCTTTTACACCAGACATTTCACTTTCAATTGATGATACATACTATTTGATCTCGAAGTTAAGCATCTACTGAGTCTTTCATCCAGTTCAGGATCACTCTGTTGAAAACTTTTCCTGGTACTGGTAACAAACTGATGCCTCTGTAATTCTCACATTTGCTCAGATCTCCTTTCTTTGGTATGTTGATGAAGTATCCTTCTTTCCAGTCTGTTGACACTTGTTCCTCCTCCCAAATGTTCTTGAATAGAAGGTGAAGCATGTTTGCAGTTACTTCAATGTCTGACTTTAGTGTTTCAGCTGGTATATCGTCAGGTGCTGCTGCTTCCCCAATCTTCATTTGTTTGATGGCCATCTTGATTTCTTCGATCGTTGGTGGAGTGACAGATATAGGAAGACCTGTGTGTGCTGCTCCGATCTCCGGTGGATTTAGTGAACCTGGTCTATTCAGCAGTTCCTCGAAGTATTCTGCCCATATTTTCCCTTGTTCTCCAATCCCCATGATTTTCTTACCTTCTTTGTCCTTGACTGGTCTCTTCGGTTTACTATATCTCCCTGCTAGTTTCTTCAGTGTATCGTATAGTTGTTTCATATTCCCTTCCCTTGCAGCATTTTCCGCAATCGTTGCTAGTCCTTACATGTATTTCTGCTTGTCGGCTTTAATGCTCTTCTTCATTTGCTTGTTTGCTTCTGTGTATTCTGCTTGCGCCTTGACTTTCTCTGCTCAGGTTCGACTGTTGTTAATTTCTGTCTTCTTGTTCTTCTTTTCTTGAATCTTGTCTAGGGTTCTCATAGAGATCCATTCCTTATATCTGTAGCAAATTCCACAAAACAATTTTGGATTCACTAATGTATCCTCACTCAATGAGCTGAGAGTATAGTAGTAACTACATGAACCGCGGTATTTAGTTTTCGTTATAATGCATAGGTTGCTATCTACCAAGGCAACAGAGAAAAAAGATTACACCTAACAAGAAAATTATTCTATACCAATCTACTCTATGAAGTTATCCACCACCCACAACATCTATAATCAATAAATAAATAGATATTTTTATGTATAGCTGAAATCATGAGTCAATTAAAGCTAGACTACCGTAAAAAACCTTACAGCACTGGACGGCCGTTTCGTCCTATCATGACACTCTTCAGCAGTGCGCATCCACGATCTCGCCTAGCGAGCGACATTCGAACCCAGAACCTACCAGCCTCGCCCCGGAGCACTTAACCTCTAGACCACTTAAATAGCCGGCATCCAATGGTGTTAATATCTAACATCGACTAAATATATTTGATGATTAACAAACGAACAAATTTCCATATGAATATATTCCACACATTTAGATACATTAATATGAAACGATTTTTTTAAAAAATCAATCATGATTAATTTTTTTTAAATTTCCGCTTGTCAATTATTCAAATAATTTTACTTGATTAAAACATTTCAAAAATTGAAAAATGAAAAAAAAACGATTTATCCCCCCCCTTCCCTCGAATAGAATTCAAAAAAAAAGCGCAATAAAAAAAGGTAACCAGGATGTACCTTTTAAAGTGATTATTGTCATTTCCGTTAGTGATTCAGTAAATGTGTATAATTTATGTTATGATGGATATGTTGTTATGTTAATCAGATTGATGATTCATAATATTCGGTTTAAACAATGAAATCATAACATTCGATTGATCAATGGTGTGAATAGCAATGGAATTCAGGACACATGTTTCGTATTAGTTGAGACTTGTCAGCTAGATGTACCTGTAGGGTCGATGTTTATTCTGGGACTAGAATTCATTAGCGTTCAATATCAGAACTTAATAGCTAAATAAATAACAAGATTGTGTTTGAAACGAATAGTATTGGGTTCGAGTCTCAGAATAGACAGGTGTATCCATCTGAAGAGTCCTAAACAGGAATAAACGATTGTCTTGAATTCAACCACTAGTCATTATAAAACACAATTACAGATAATGTGATATGTGCTACTGGTGTCGACAGATATAAGTAGTATGTATCATCAATTGGAAGTGAAATGCTTAGAGGCACAATGTTAAGAAGATCGAAGAAAAGAAAATGAGAATAGAAAATAATTAGTATGGAAACAAAAGAACAATGAAGTGTGAGACGATTGATTGACAATTTGCAAATGAAGTATTTACTGTATAGCTCTCAGATACTACTAAGATATTCAATTGTCCTCATTGGTCTCCTTATTCACTGCAATAGTAGTGCTACATCTACCTTACTTACTTACTTACTTACGCCTGTTACTTCCAATGGAGCATAGGCCGCCGACCAGCATTCTCCAACCCCCTCTATCCTGGGCCTTCTTTTCTAGTTCTATCCAATTGTTGTTCATTCTTCTCACATCTGTTTCCACTTCTCTGCGTAATGAGTTCTTTGGTCTTCATCTTCTCCTTTGACCTTCAGGATTCCGTGTGAGTGTTTTCCCTGTGACACAGTTAGGTGCTTTTCTCAATGTGTGTCCTATCCACTTCCAGCGCCTCTTCCTGATTTCTTCTTCCGCTGGAATCTGGTTTGTTCTCTCCCACAGTAGAATGTTGCTCATAATATCTTGCGTAGACAACTGTTAATAAACACTTGTATCTTCTGGATAATGGCTTTCGTAGTTCTCCACGTCTCTGCCCCATACGATAGAACTGTCTTGACATTTGTATTGAAAATTCTGATTTTGGCGTTGGTTGACAATTGTTTTGAGCTCCAGATGTTTTTCAGTTCTCAATATGCTGCGCTTGCTTTGCCGATCCTCGCCCTCATATCTGCATATGATGAAGTGAACATTCCAACTAAATACCAAGTCACTTCATCATCGATATTTCTGAATAAAATTGAGAATTTTAGTTAATTAACTTTTTTAAGGCAAGCAAAATGACTGACTTCAAGATAGATTTCCTAGAGTTCTAATGAGAAGCCAAGAACAGTTGACTTCAACCAGATTTGTTGTGAAGCAGTTATTCAGTGAAGACAATGATGGACGATGGTGTAATACGGTGGATTGGTTAAAGTTAGATATTAACACCGTTAGATGCCGACTCAGTAGTATAGATGTTAAACATTCGAGCGCGAAACAGAAGATCTTGGATTCGAGTCCCACGTCTAGAATCGTGAATGTACACTACCACTGAAGAGTCCCATACTAGAACGAAACGTTCATCTAGTGCTTCGAAGTTTTCCATGGTTGTTAAAATCGGACAACCATATAGTAAATAGTTTATTTGCAAAAAGTCAATCAATTGTTCTAGTTTCCATACCAACTATTTGCTGTTCTCGTTCTCTTTTCATCGATCATCTTAACCTTTTACACCAGACATTTCACTTTCAATTGATGATACATACTATTTGATCTCGAAATTGGACATCCACTGCGTCTTTCATCCAGTTCAGCAACACTCTATTGAAAACTTTTCCTGGTATTGACAACAAACTGATGCTTCTGTAATTTTCACATTTGCTCAGATCTTCTCTCTTTGGTATCTTGATGAAGTATCCTTCTTTCCAGTCCGTTGGCACTTGTTCCTCATCCCAAATGTTCTTGAATAGAAGGTGAAGCATGTTTGCAGTTACTTCAATGTTTGACTTCACTGTTTCAGCTGGTATATTGTCAGGTACTGAGTTCGAGTTCCAGAGTGAACACCAACAAATCTGAGATACAGGTACATCCAGCTAATGACGAGTCTCAATTAGGACAAAACGCGCGTCAAACTAGATTCCACTACTAGTCACTATCCATTTAAGTAAGTTTGTTTCTACTTTTTCTTTTCTGTACACCATGAAAAAGAAACAGAATTTCTATTTTGTGTTTCCGGTAATGATAAAGATGTTTTCTATTTGTCAATTTCATTTCAAGAATGACAATTTAGATGAAAACAAATAGGAATTGTACATGTTAGAGTTTTTTGGTACGAAAGATTGAGTTAGTTAAAGTTAGATCAATCATGGAAAACCGTTTCATCCTAGTATGGGACTTAGTCAGACAGTCAGTCAGCTACAACGTAGGACCAGGCACATATATACATCGGTCCAAGTTGCCATACCTCGTTAGCATTACAAAATAAACATCGGATTCATAGAAATAGTTAATTTAGTGGTGGTAGTATATAAAGAAAGGTTGTATATAAGGATATAGTATAGGAAGGAAGACAGATATGAAGCAACTTTAATCTCAAGGTTTAAGGGAAGATAAAGAGTGTATACACCTACGCCATTGTGATCGATTCTGAGCCATGTCACCTAGAGTCTCCAACCATTGGTTATGATAGTCATGCGGACCCCAACCAAGTAGTCTGCATCTACCAACACGGCTCAGACTAGAAGTTAGTGACTTCAAGCACTGACGTCACGTTTTGCTTTGGCCACCCCTAACTCTCTTCCAACCATCCCCAATACTAGTTAGCATTGCGCGTCGTGGTAATCGGTGTTCAGGCAAACGTAACACGTGGCCCAATCATCTCAGTCGATGAAGATTGATGACCTCATCAACTGGTTTACCATCATTCTCTAATACCCTGTGTCTAACCTCACTATTACTTACCCGGTGATCCCAGTAGATGCGAGTAATATTTCAAAGACATCTGTGGTTAAATACTAGTAACTTACGAGTATCTTCTCCTCTCAATGGTCATGTTTCGCGACCGTAAAGTAGAACAGAACGAACTTTTGTGCAGTATACTCAACCCTTAATTGATAGATGAATACTTCACTTTCGCCAAAGGTGATGTAAGTTGGAAAAAGCCAAACGAGATTTCTGGACCCGTGTAGGGATTTCGTCAGACACAATCCTATTAGGGCTGACCAGACTTCCAAGATAAATGAAGTTGTCGAAGCGATCGACTACTTCACTCCCTATCCTTAGTTCAGGTGTTGACGTTGGCTAGTCCTGGAGTGACAATTTACATTTAGAGGGGGAGAAACGCATCCTAAATATCTTTACATTATCGGTCAGTGCTACCAAAAGAATATGACTTTTGTCAGCGTCTCCACCAAACAGAAGTATGTCGTCTGTGTATCATAAGTCGATATGTGGACCTCCTGATAGGAGATCAATTTCTGAAAATTCAGTCGACGAGAGTGTTATTTCCAGCAGTAGGTCTATGATAAAGTTAAACAATAATGGGGATAGTGGACAACCTTGCATGCCTGTGTTCCAAAACCTGACGAATAGTGAATATTCGGTCGATACAGTCACAACCAGGTCTGAAGCCAGTCTGATTTTTTTGTCAAAGCATTGTGTAAGTTTGCGTAAGACATAAAACTGTTTTACACCACCAAATCTTCGTTCACAAGGTTTATGTACTTCTGAGGTACACCTTTCAATGACAGACACTGCCACAGAACCTCTCGGTCTACAGAGTCAAATGATGCTTTTAAGTCAAGAAAAACTATCATTGTCGGACGCCAATAAGCATGTCTGTGTTCTAAAACCTGACGAATAGTGAATATGTGGTCGATATAGCCACGACCAGGTCTGAAACCAGTCTGATTTTCTCGTGTTTACAGTTCATAAGTCTTATTTAGGCGCCTGATAATTATTGAGGCTAGTATTTTAAATGCTATATTAGTCAAAATAATCCTTCTATGGTTATCATAGGATGATTTAGACCCTTTCTTATATATTGGGTCAATCAGTGATGGTGACCAGTTGGAAGGGATTATTAGTCAACCTAATTACTAAAATTGTACCACCATATTTAAAGACCTCTGGAGCCAATCCATCTGGACCAGCTACTCTTCCTCGTTTCAGATTAGCTATAGCCTTTTGAACTTCAGGTAGAGTCGAGGGACCTGCTTTAATGTTCCATTCAGACAGTTTGAGAATGGTGGGTAACTGTAGAGTGACCGAAGGTCAATTAAACTGTTCTCTAAAGTGTTCGGCCCATCCTTCTCAACGTCTGGGCTGAGAGCAGATAAGGGTTTCGTCCTTTTCCGAGATTGTTTCGCTTACACTTGACTTCTTAATTCCGGTTTCTTATATGAGTCTGAAGAGTTGCCTGGTGTTGCCTACAGTCGCTGCCACTTCCATCGCTTTTGCTTTCGTTACCCACCACTGCTCACGATCTTTCCTTAGAGTTGCATAACACAGAGTTTTATTGATTTCGTGCATTTGAAGAACTAAATATCTATAACTGAAGTTGAAACTTCAATCGAAATATATGAGACCAAAAGAACACATTACACCGAGAAATAGAGACAGACATGAGAAGAATGAACAAGAAAAGTGGATAGAACTAGAAAAGAAGGCCCAGGATAGAATGGGTTGGAGAATGCTGGTCGGCAGCCTATGCTCCATTGGGAGTAACAGGCGTATGTAAGTATGTAAGTAAGTATCTTAACTGTTACTGGTTAACACAGTCTATATGACAGACTTTTATTGTGAAATCCATGATGTGAGTTTTGTCTTTCATAGTAATCATCAATTGGAAGTACCTACATCCCGATATTCAACTTCGCACTGAGACTCATACTCAGTAGCTTTCAGTTCAGACTCTGAGGATCTAACCAATGAGCAAATAAGTCTAACTATTCACCAACTTATTCATTGGGTGCTATATTTCTATTTATATCTATCTATATGAATTCATTGGTTAAGGGAATAACTCTCTGGTTCCGAGTCTCAATGTGAATGTCAATGATGAAGTGAAGCAAATACGACCAACTGACAGGACTCATAGTATATCTTAGATTCCCCTGTTAAATTAATTAATTAATTACGTCTGTTACCCCCTCCTAGAGTAGCATAGGCCGAACACCAGCATTCCCCATCTAACACTGTCCTCCACAATCCTCTACAGTTCATTCCAGTAACTAGTCATCCTTTACATTTCTGTTTACAATTCCCAACGTAGTTAGTTCTTTGATCTTCCTCGTTTCCGTTTCATTTTAAGATTCCACGTTGGTGCTTGCCTCGTGATGTAGTTTGATGATTTCCGTAGTGTATATCGTATTTACTTCCAACATCTCTTCCTAATTTCTTCTTCAATTGGGAGTTGGTTTGTTCTCTCTAATAGTAGGTTGTTGCTGATATTGAGTATCTTACGTAGACAACTCCTCATAAATACTCGTACTATTTTGATGATGGTTGTGTTAGTTCTTCACGTTTCAGTTCCATACATTAAGACGAACTGTGTTGACATTCATATTGAAGATTCTCACTATGATATTAGTTGACAGGTATTGTGAGTTTCATACGTTCTTCAATTGTAGGAATGCTATCCTTGCTTCGCGAATCCTCACCTTTACATCTGCATCGAATTCTCCTTGTTCATCAATTTCTGTTGAATACCATTCATATAATTTACATCTTATTGCATCATTATCAAATTGAGACAATCTTGTCAATCATGAATATCAACAACTTACTTACTTATTTACGCCTATTACCCCTCGTCGAGGTGCATAGGCCGCACACCAATATTCTCCATCCAAATCTGTTCTGACTCTTCCTTTTACAGTTCTTTCCAGTTACCATTCATCTTTTTCATATCTGCTTCTATTCCTCGACATAATATGTTCTTTAGCCTTCCTCAACAAGAAAAAAGGGTATAAACTAAATTCTTACTAGATGAATGAACAATTAATTACTGTTAATTATTATATATAATGCATGAATGAATGGTTTAATACATCTTATACATTAGCACATTCAATGTACATATATGTGTATATACGTGTGTGTGTGTGTAGTTGCATCATGATGAGAATAGTGTAATATCAATTTTAGCCTTGGATACTAAACTTTTTTCTGTCTCTTCTAGGATACTTTTAACACTTACCCTTTAATCTCTATTAATAATGAACTAGTGGAAAGTATTATTGATTGAATTAAAACAAGAAGAAAAAAAAGGAATGGGGGGGAAGGGGGGTAGCAACTTCGAGACAAATAGAGCGAAGTATGAACATTAAAAAAAAATAGAAAAGAAATCAGTAGAAAAAAAAGCATCCGAAAAGAAATTCAAACACCAAGATGAATAAATGAATTCTTTTTGTCATTTACTTTTTGAGTGACATTGAATGATTTGTTTGATTAAGATGAATTTCTGGTTAACCGTTGTTTTAATGTAATGAGATATTGTTATAGTCTAGGTGTTCAGTTCAATCACAATGTAGTAAATAATCCAGGACGTACATTTCGTCCTATTTAGGACTGGTCAGTTGGATATATCTGCATCTCAGATTTGTTGATGTTCACTCTGGGATTCGAATCCAGTAATTTTCGCTTCAAACGCTATCGCATTATCCACTCGGCCACTAATTCCTGATAGCCACTTGCTTTCGCAATGGGGTGAGGTTTATATTCAATTAGTATTGTTTGTTTGAATCTTCCCATTGATTAAGATGAATTTCTGGTTAGTCGTTGTTTAAATGTAATGAGATATTGTTATACTCTGGGTGTTCAGTTCAATCACAATGTAGCAAATAATGACTGACATTGTTTGAATCTTCCCATTGATGTTTTAGGATCGCAACTGGTCAGTCTCTAATTGGAATATGTGCATACTGTGCGTATTGCCTCGATATAGCCTTGATTCACAAGCATGATAAGCAAAGATGGATAGTGGATAGCAGTGGAATCCAGTTCGACGCGCGTTTCGTCCTATTTGGGACTCGTCACTAGCTGGATGTACCTGCATCTCAGACCTGTTGATGATCACTCTGAGACTCGGACCAAATACCGTTCGCTTCGAACGCCATCGCGTTATCCACTCGACCACTGAGTCCTGATAGCCACTTACTTGTGCAATGTTATGAAGTTTAATTCACTTGGTATTATTTACTTGTATCTTCCCATCTTTGCTTATAAAGCTTATGACTTTAGACAATATCGAGGCAGTCCGCACAGGATGTACATATGTCAATAACAAACTGATCAATTACAATCCTTAACAACAATGAGAAGATACAAACAAACAAACCATACCAAGTGAATTTCTTCCAATACCTTGTGAATTATTCAATTCCATTCAAACAAAACAAATTTGTCACGGAATTATATTGAACATTGATCAAACTAAGACTCATCTTCATAATTCTACAGGTGAATTTTTAAAATTCCAACTTCTAGTTTCGCATAGAAACTATCAAATGGGCATACAACACACACTCACCCACCTACACATATTAAATACTATAGAAACAACAACTATGCCAAATGAATAAATAAAAAAAATTTTTTAATCACTTCCCAATCCAAAATTTGTGTATGTGAATAAACCAACAACAACAAAAATAGAAAAAGAACAGAAAATTAAAAAATAAAAAAAATTCAGTCATACACGCATAGTGATCGTCAGAGAGTCACACACCACCCCCACACACACACACACACAAACACTAAGACGGGGGAGGGAGGCACTAACATAATTTTAACTGATTAACTAATCTTTCTTTTTGTTTTTTTTGTTTCTTTTTTTCCTTTATTTTTGATTTCAAGGAGATGATAAACACAATTCGTTATTTCAATAATGAAAAGTGTCGTTTTTTAACACAACAACAGAGATAACAAGAAGAACAAGAACAACAAGAAGAAGACGAGGAAGAAGAAGAAGATAAGGAAGAAGAACAGGAAATTAACACATTGAATGATTGAATGAATGAAGGTTTGTAAGTAGATTAGATGAAGGTTTCCCTCTTTCTAGTTAATTGTTTTCAATGTCACAAAAATGTAAGGAATGTGTTTTATCCTCACTTGTCGTTGTTGTTGTTGTTGCTATCGTTGTTGTCGTGGCTGTTGTCATGGTTATTGTTGTTGTTGTTGTTTTACTAAACAGGATGGCGTGGGGAATGAAGATGATGTAATGGGAAAGCTGAAAAGAAAAATTACAATGACTTAATTGATTGATTAATGTTGTAACAGATTTTGTTATTAAAAGAAAAATCAATCTTAAATGGATGATGGTTTTTTGTTGAATTAACTTTTATTTTGTTAAAATTTGAATTTATTTTAATGATTGAAATTAATTTTTGTATTGCAAAGATGGATAGTGGCTAGTAGTGGAATCTAGGATAAAGCGCGTTTCGTCCTATTTGGCACTCGTCAGTAGCTAGATGTACCTGCATTTCAGATTTGTTAATGTTCATTCTGGGACTCGAACTCAGTACTATTCACTTCAAACACCATCGCGTCGCAGTCCTAAACATCAACCGAAAGATTCGAACAAACAATACTTATTGAATTTAAACTTCGACCCATTGCACAAGTAAGTGGCTTTCAGGTCTCAGTAGCTGAGTCGATAAGGCGATGGAGTTTGAAGCGAAAGTTGCTGGGTTCGAGTCCCAGAGTGAACATCAACTCTGAGATGCAGGTACATCCAGCTGACCAGTCTCAAATAGGACGAAAGGCGTGTCAAACTGGATTCCACTCCTAGCCGCTATCCATCTATGCTTACAATGCATATGAAGTTAGGCTATATCGAGTCAATACGCGCAGTATGGACATATGCCGATTAGAGTCTGACCAGTTGCAGTCCTAAACATCAATGGGAAGATTCAAACAAACAATACTAAATGAATATAATTTTTGGATTGTTTAAAAGATGGACTCATGAGTCGATTAAAGTTAGACCAATCATGGTAAACTTGGAAGCATTGAATGGCTGTTTCGTCCTAGTATAAGACTCGTCAGCAGTGTGAATCGACGATCTCGCACTCGGAACAAGAACGTAGGACCTTCAGTATCCATTGGTGTTAATGTCTAACTTTAACTAATCCACGATATTGCACCTTCGTCCGCCATTGTCTTCAATGAGTAACTAACTCTACAAAAAACACGGTTGGACTCAGCTGGTCATTGTTTGTCATTAAAACTCCAGGAAATACATCTTGAAGTTACCAATGAGCACATGAGCATACTACATTGGGAGACCTGAAATTACTGGACGGCCGTTTCGTCCGAGTATGAGATTCCTCACTAGTGCACGGTGACCCAATATCGTGGTTTGGTTGAAGTTGAAAAGTAACACAGTTGGATGTTGACTAGCTCAACGGTCTAGAGCTTAAGCATTTGCGCACGAGACCGAATATTCTAGGTTCGTATTTCCTATGAGGGATCGTGAGTGAGCACTGCCGAGGAGTCCTATAGTAGGACGAAACGACCGTCCAATGCTTCCAGGTTTTCAATGGTGGTCTAATGTCAATCGGTTCATGATCTCAATCAAAATCCTAATAATCTCCACCTCATAATGATAATTTACTTCAGCATTATGGTTAGACTGATATTGTTCAAACCGGTGTTATTCATCTCAATAATACACCGAAAATTCTACAAAAGCCAGGAAATGACAAAAGCATTTTGATCAATGTTCGATAAATATTCTCCTTTTCTGTACATAAACTAATCACTGAGGTAGATTTTCTGTGCTCTTTTCTATGGTTTAAGAACAAGCGAACCTTAACAACTAAGAACTGTTAAAAAAGTCGGTTTTTAGGTGTGAAGTGTGGGACATATCAACTGAGAAACAACGAAACGATATTTCATGTATGGTAGTTACTGGTACACTCAATAATCATATACATACTTCAGAAGGGGTTTTTGTGAATATTCCAGTATTTTCATAGTTGAAATCATGAGTCAGTTGAAGCTAGACCGCCATCGAAAACCTGGATGCACTGGTCAAAGGCCGTTTCGTCCTATCGTGGGACCCCTCAGCAGTGCGCCCCCATGATTCCGCACTCGCGAGATTCGAACCCAAGACCTACCAGCTTCGCGCCGGAGCACTTAACCGATAGACCACTGAGCCGGCATCCAACGATGTTAATGTCTAACTTCAACTGGGTTCGAATCTCGCTCGCGAGGCGGGATCGTGGATGCGCACTGCTCAGAAGTCCCATAATAGAACGAAATGGCCATCATGCAGTGTTTCCAGGTTTTCCATGGTGATCTAGCTTCAATTGACTCATGATTTCAACTATGAATATACATACTTGTTTACTAATCTGTGGGTTATATGTGCTATTTGTAAGATAATTAATAACAGGTAGACTTGTACCTGGAGTTTGCGCTGATGATGCCATTCAGAATAACGATGAAAGCTCCACCATCCAACTCAGAGAACAAAACGCCTCCAAAATTGTTCAGCTCAGCTACAAATCTTCTGTACCACATTCAAAAGGAATGCTCTCAATGGGTTTCCAACCTATACCACTTAGTTCCCATTGGACATAACGAATGATAACTGAAGAAACAACAAACATAAAGTCACGAAATGCACTGGAAAGTAACAGATGTTCGAGTATCCATATGCATTAAAACGATGCATTAACCAAGTTAGTATTAATGTCTGGTTATGATACGGATAGGTTTACAACAACTATGTTTATCAATTTTCCAGAGTTTAGATAAGTAGATTATGAAAACTTGTGTAATTCTGACGATATTTATCAGGCTGAGGAGGTTGGAGAATTCTAGTCGGCGGCCTATGCTCCATCGGGGGTCACAGACGTAAGTAAATAAGTAAGTAATCAACCCTGAGAATGGTCGACAACTTATTGGGTGAATGAAACAGTTTTTTTCATTGTCCAGTTAAGACTAAAGAGCTGCTCTGTAAGTAAAGATGGATAGTGGATAGCAGTGGAATCCAGTTTGATGCGCGTTTCGTCCTATTTGGGACTCGTCAGCTGGATGTACCTGCATCTCAGAGGTGATGTTCACCCTGGGACTCGAATCAAATACCTTTAGCTTCAAAAGCATTTACTGTTTAGTTCTCAGATTTTACCAAGATATTCTGTATAACAATTTGGACATTATAGTCACCTTTCATCCTATTCATACCCACGTTTTCTATATATGAATTTATCTTGCAGGAAAAGCTACTTCTATACTTTCCACTTATTAATTTTCACTTCGAATTTCAAGAGAACATGAATTCTGGAGATTATGAAGTTGTCAGGAAGTCAATGCTTGAGTATTCAAATACGAAATTGGAAGCCTTCTCCCTACTAAATATATAAGTGTCAAAGATCTATACTCGGTTAAGTGCTCTGGCGCGAGACTGGTAGGTCCTGGGTTTAAATCTCACAAGTGCGCGATCCTGGATGCGCACTGCTGAAGAGTCCCATAATAAGACGAAACGGCCGTCCAGTGCTTCAAGGTTTCCAATGGAGGTCTAGCTTCAATTGATTCATGCTTTCAACTTATCAATAAACCATCAAATAGGAGAATCTGATCCATATAGCAAATATCTGTATCATTTATTCATTACAACTTAAACGGCAGTTATAAGCATCAAGTGACTTTATACTTATCTCTCAATATTTTTTAAACTGATCTATACTACTTAAAAGTAGTTTACGATTTATTAACATAAACTCAGTATTGTTTACTTGAATCTTCCCCTTCATGTTTAGGACGGCATTCGATCTGTCTCTTATTAGAGTAGGTGCATACTGTGTGTAATGCCTCGATATTGCCTGAAGTCACAAGCATCATAAGCAAAGATGGATAGTGGCTGGCAGGACTTCCGTTTCGTCCTATTTGGGACTCGTCAGTTGAATGTACCTGAATTTCAAAGTTCATGTGTCACTCCGGGACTCGAACCCAGAACGGTTTGCTTCAAACTCCATCGTGTTATCCATTTATCTACTGTTCTGAAGTGAACATTAACTCTGGACTACAGGTACATCCACTAGACATTTCACTTTTAATTGATGATACATACTACTTATATCTGTCGACATCAGTGGTATATACCACAATAATATCATAATAACTTATTTTTATTTGAACACATAAATATTGGTACAAGGAAGCATCAGATAGATATGCACCACACAAATCTAACTTGATTTGTGGGAGGGCTGTGATACTATCCGGGTGCTCGAACCAAAGCAAGTGGTTTTCTTAGGGGACCACACCCGGAGCTTTCGACCTAAAGGTCTGATCCACAAAGCAGTGGAGCATCGTGAGGAGATGCAGTCACATGGTAGCCGGTGACCAACAATTGATTCAAACACCATTTGTTCCCTCAGGATGCTGGAGCTCATGTGCACCATTGGTTTGGAATCAGGGTTTTGTAACTCCCCTAGGTAGATTTTCCGTGTCCACCAACCTGGTTAAAGAGCCGGACATTCGCCTTTCATCCTCTCAAGTTCGTAAACAACAAACCCGCCACGAGAAGGAAGTGAGTAGGACTTCCCTGTAAGAGGCTATATATGCGTGGTGATGTGAGAGCATTTGGAGAGGGAGAGCGGACTCTCCCCACTCTCAGCCGTACCAGGGCATTTGGGGGCATCAGCGCATAAGCAAAATAATCAACATTTTCTTTTCACATTGTCTAATGTTATGAAGTGACTACTTTTTGAACTAAACCGAATGAATAAACTATTGAAAGGGAGAAGTTATTCACATTTCTCAATGACAATACTTATTATCTATTGAAGAACCCTTTCTAATCCCATTCAAAGATACATTATTAGTAGTGATGATCATAGTATACATCATTTCAGTAATGATTATGTAAGATAAGAAATTAATCAAAGAGATTGATTACAAAAAAAAGTCAATCCGTAGAACGAATAACGATGTACATGAGGAGGGGAACAGTGAAGAACATTCAGATAAGATAGTTGATTTGTCCGGAACTGTTTGTTTGTATGTATGTATGTATGTACATCCAAGTGTCTTTATGAATATGCGGTTAGTTATATCAAAGGGATAAACAGTGTTCATTCTATACTGAATGTCAATGATAATAGTGAATGACTGAATGACTGAATGAATACAATCGGATCATCTATGACGTATAAGAAAAAAGCAGATCAGACAAAAATAGTTTTAAGATAAATTTGAAGAGACAGTAATCCATCATAGTCAAGCAAACAAAATAACAATGTCCCCTGTTTATAATCTTCATAAGTCATAATGTAATTGTATCCCATATATATATATAGTTGTTAGTTGTTATTGTTGCTATGGACGATTTGATTTCGTCGTCATTAAAACTTTAAAAAAACGAGCTTGTTGTTAAGTTATAATCAAAACATAGTTTTGTCTCAGTTTGGGACTCTTCAGAAACACACATAAATGAGATGAAAGTCTAGTAGGTCTTAAATAGTTCCATAGTTGATCATTTCAACCAAGACACTGTTTCGTCTTAGTTTGGAAATCCATAGTTGATCATTTCACAATGTGATACAATCTTCGTAGTTGATTACCGTTAAAATTCAAAAAAAAACTTTTAAAAAGAATTGTAAGCAAAGATGGATAGTGACTAGCAGTGGAATCCAGCTTGACGCGCGTTTCGTCCTATTTGGGACGAATCAGCTGGATGTACCTGCATCTCAGACTTGTTGATGTTCACTCTGGGACTAGTGCTGAGTGGATAATGCGATGGGTTCGAGTCCCAGAGTGAACATCAACAAGTCTGAGATGCAGGTACATCCAGCTGATTCGTCCCAAATAGGACGAAACGCGCGTCAAGCTGGATTCCACTGCTAGTCACTATCCATCTTTGTTTACCGTGCTTGTGAGTTTAGTCTATATCGAGACAATACGCACAGTATGCACATATGTCGGTTAGAGACTGACCAGTTGCAGTCCTAAAAACATCAATGGGAAGATTTAAACAAACAATACTAAGTGTATTCAACAGTGTTTAGTCCATATGTCAATCAAAGCTAGACCATCCTAGAAAATCTAGAAACACTGAATGGCCATTTCATCTTACTATAGTATTCCTCACCAATATGTATCCATGACCCCGCTTGCCGGAATTCAAACCCAAGATATTCAGTCTTACACGTCATCTACTACTTCTACGTTTTCCATGGTGATACAATCTTTATTAACCCCCACCCCTTTCTAATAATTAACAATGTTTACCATAGAAAGCATATCCTTAATAAATCATTAATTATTTCATTCCAATATAAAATTAAACTCAAATTTATCATTACGAGTATAGTTAAAGTGATATTTATTTATCTGTTTACTTTATATAAATAATAAACAAATGAGTTAGTAACACGCATCATCACCTATATCCCCTTATGCACGTATACACACACACACACTTACTTACGTACTCACATACATCCACACACATCTGCACACACACACATACACGCACAATTCTTTCTCAAATCTTATCATGATCTGATTCTATTTCCCCCCCTCTCTCTCTAGGTGTGTATGTGTGTTTAGATTTTCACTTCAGTTTTCTTTCTTTTTTCTCTTTTCTTTAATCTTCAATCAGATAAGTCAGTTGTATATTTCTTTCTTTTGTTTTTTGTATTTTTTCCCCTCTTAATTATCACATTTAAATAAAAATAAGGAAGGTGGCGAAAAAAGTTAAAAATTTTTTCTTTTTTTTCTAATTTTTTTCTTTATTTTTTTATTTTTTTATTTTTATC
Organism: Schistosoma mansoni; assembly: GCF_000237925.1. NCBI lineage: Eukaryota > Metazoa > Platyhelminthes > Trematoda > Strigeidida > Schistosomatidae > Schistosoma > Schistosoma mansoni. Next base: position 1,946,450 of record NC_031496.1, read on the forward strand.
TTATCCATATTGTAAAACAGAAAATTTTTTTGTTTTTTTGATTTTTTGTTTTTTTGTTTTTTTCTATCATGACTTGATACAGGAAATAAAACTTAATCATTTTTTTTATTTTTAATTATTTTTTCTCTCTTTTTTGTAATATTGATTTTTTTCTCTTTTTTTTTATTTTTTTCATATGGTTTCTAAAGACAAGATGGGGTGACAGAAAGGGGGGGGAGAAAAGAGAGTTTTTTTCTTAAATTGAAAAACTGATTTCAATTTGATAATTAATGAAAACCTAGTAATGATTGGATTTGATCTACAATCATATTCTCATTAGTGACTGTATTCGTAATCGATGGAAGTATTCACTTTCGACCAGACAGCAACTAGTGACCGTTTAGATAGACCAGAATTTCCACCATGGGCGAGTAGCTGCATAAGTTTAAAAGTAAGCGTACACAAATTGGGAATAAAACGGAGTGAATAAGCGATATGGTAAATAATAATAATAATAATAATGCAAATTGTCTGGCATATAGTAAGTGCGTAAATAGGATTGTCAGTACAAGTCATCATTTCATTTATTTGTGTTTGATCATCGTTGTCTCCAAAGGATTGCTGACATCTAGTGGCAACACCATGCAGAGCTTCGGGATCGTGTGTTCGAGCGCAGAGACGATAATTCAATTCGTGTCACCATCTTGAAACACCGACTTCGGTAGCTTCGACATGTTCTACGAATGTCGTCCCAGAGAATTCCACGTCGTGCATTATTTGCCGACTCTGGGAGTGGTTGGAAAAAGCGGAGAGGTGGTCAGTGTATGACATGGTGTCGTGGTATGAAAGAAAGCTGCAAAGGGCTAGCTTCTGTTGGTCCTTCATGACTCCCTGGCTGGGGTCCAAGAGATGGTGCAACACAGTGGCTAGAGACGTTATCAGATATGGCCCAGAATAGAAGCCAGTGGCGATCCTGCTGTAACCTTCTTTTACTTTCTGCATAAAAAGTGGTCATAATCTCCTTAACTGAGAGAGTCCTTTTGGTTTTATATTTCAGTTCCCCCATCATTACTCTTCTCTTTTTTTTCATCCTTTTTTCTTCCTTTATATATACGCATCTTCCCCCTTTCTCCTCCCATTCTCATTATTTTGTGTGGCGCATATGTATACGGTGCCCATATGTACCAATATATATGTGTTTAAATAAATAAATAATAAATGACTGACTTCAAGGAATGTTTCCTTGAGTTCTAGTGGGAAGCAGTGACCAGTGGAGTTCAAACAAGTCTAGTGTAGAGATATCAACTCACTGAAGACAATTGGTGAATGGTTACTCAAACTTCGTGGATTGATTGAAGTTAGACATTAACACCATTAGATGCCGATCAGCTCAGTGGTCTATCGACCAAGTGCTCTGTCGCGAGACTGGTAGGTTCTGGGTTCGAATCTCGCTCGCGAGTGCGGGATCGTGGATGTGCACTGCTGAGGAGTCCCACAACAGGACGAAACGGCCTCCCAGTTCTTCCAGGTTTTCTACGGTAGTCTAGCTTCAATTGATTCATGATTTCAAGTATATTTAGAAAACTTTTAGTTTGGAACTTATATACTACTTTTACATATTCAGTTGTTTAATATGAATTCATATATTTATATAAGTGTATTCTTTTGCCTTAACACATACATACACACACACTCACTCACTTAATGGCGAATAAAGAATCAAATTACCATTCATCATAGAAAAGGAGGGGAATAATTTTTAATGTAACATTTACAACCTACTTATATTACTAATATAATTAGAATTGACATAATTTTATCATTGAACTGTCAACATTAATTGAATATTGAAAATGAAAACCATTTCATATTGTTAGATATTGTTAGAATGAATTATTGTCAGACTATTTATGTGTATCGTAGAGAACTATGAAAGCTATCATCCAGAAGATACAAGTGTTTATAAACAGTTGTCTACGCAAGATACTTCGGATCAGATGGCCAGACACTATAAACAACATTCTACTGTGGGAGAGAACAAACCAGATTTCAGCGGAAGAAGAAATCAGGAAGAAGCACTGGAAGTGGATAGGACACACATTGAGGAAATCACCCGACTGCAACACAAGACAAGCCCTCATATGGAATACTGAATGTTAAAGGAGAAGAGGAAGACCAAAGAACACATTACGTCGAGAAATGGAGACAGACATGAGAATGAACAATAACTGGATAGAACTAGAAAGGAAGGCCCAGGACAGAGTGGGTTGAAGAATGCTGGTCGGCGGCCTATGCTCCATTGGGAGTAACAGGCGTAAGTAAGTAAGTATTTATGTGTATACACTTGCTTACTTATTTACTTACTAACGTCTGTTACTCCTCATGGAGGAGCATAGGCCGCTCACTAACATTCTACATCCAACTCTGACCTCCACAATACTTTACACCGGTTACCATTCACTATCCATCATTTCGATGTCTGCTTCCGATTCCAGACACAGTTTGTTCAATAGCCTTCCTCTTCTCCGCTTACATTCACGATTCCAAGTTAGTACTTGCCTCATAATGTAGTTTGATTGTTTCCTCAATGTGGTTCCTATCCATTTACAACGTCTTTTCCTAATTACATCTTCGGAAGGAACCTGGTTTGTTCTCTCCCATAATAAGCTGTTCCTGATGGAATCCAGTCAACGCACATTCAGTGTCTTATATAGACAATTGTTTATGAATACTTGTACCCTGTTGATGATGGTCGTGCTGCACCAAATGCCGCGGTACGGCTGAGAGTGGGGAGAGTCTGCTCTCCCTCTCGAAATGCTCTCACATGGTCACGCGTAAATAGCCTCTGACAAGGAAATCCTACTCACTGCCTTCTCGTGACGGGGTGTTGTTTACGAAATTGAGAGGACGAAAAGCGAATGTCCGGTGCATTACCGGGTTGATGGACACGGAGGATCCATCTAGGGGAGTTGGGTAACCCTGATTCCAAACAAATGGTACATATGGGATCCAGGATTCTGAAGGAGACAAATGATGTATGAATCTATTGTTGGTCACCGTCTACTATGGGACTGCATCTTCTTACGATGCCCCATTGCCTTGTGGATCAGATCTTTAGGTCAAAGGCTCCGGGTGTGGCCCCCTAAGAAAACCACCTGTTTCGGTTTTGGCACCCGGATAGTATCACAGCACTGATTGCAAGTATTGTAGTGAACGAGAACACCAGTAGGGACAATCTAATGTACTTACTTACTTACTTATTTACTTACGCCTGTTACCCCCAATGGAGCATAAGCTGCCGACCAGCATTCTCCAACCCACTCTGTCCTCACCCTTCCTTTCTAGTTCTATCCAATTTTTGTTCATTCTACTCATATCTGTCCGGCGTAATGCGTTCCTTGGTCTTCCTCTTCTCCTTTGACCTTCAGGATTCTATGTGAGGGCTTGCTTTGTGACACAGTTAGGTGCTTTTCTCAATGTGTGTCCTATCCACTTCCAGCGCCTCTTCCTGATTTATTCCTCCGCTGAAATCTAGTTTGTTCTCTCCCACAGTAGGTTGTAGCTGATAGTGTCTGGCCAATTGATCCGAAGTATTTTGCGTAGACAACTATTAATAAACACTTGTATCTTCTGGATAATGGCTTTCGTAGTTCTCCACGTCTCCGCCCCATACAGTAGAACTGTCTTGACGTTTACATTAAACGTTCTGATCTTGGTGTTGGTTGACAATTGTTTTGAGTTCCAGATGTTCTTCAGTTGTTCCTCCTTCGTTTCCACACCAATCATTCTTTATTCTCGTTCTCATTTCTTTGATCTTCAAAACCTGCCACCATACATCTGACTTTCAATTGATGAAACATACTACTTATATCTATCAATATCAGTTGCACACACACACACCACAGATCATCTAATCCAATCGGGCGGCCCATTCTCCTCCACGAAGGGTAACAGATGTAAGTAAGATCATCATTGAAATCTGAGTTGGTTGCGTTCGTTTTTTGTCTTTTTCAAATCTTCTTAATGAAGCCCAAATGATGATTGTTCCTTAATTTTGTTCATAATTAATTAAACAATTGAAGGATTATATTAATAAATCTATTGTTTATCTCATTAGGATCTTTTGAAAAAACTTATGTCCATATTTAATTAATCAAAATTGGTGCGGAGCTGTTCAATATTCAATGATCAGTGATATGACAGTTAGTTTGTAACCAACCAAGTGAAACGGGAAAGAGTAAAGGCCAAAACAACACATTACACCGGGAAATAGAAGCAGATATATGAAAAGAATGAATAACAACAACTGGAAAGGATTGCCCTGGACAGAGTTGAATGGAGAATGCTGGTGAGCGGCCTATGCTCCTTCACGAGAGGTAACAGGCGTAAGTAAATAATTGTTTACTTGAATCTTCCTATTGATGTTTAGGAAGACGCATCCTGGATTTCACAGATAGTCATTATCTATCTTTGCTTAGAATGTTTGTGAATTAAGGCTATATCGAGGTAATACGCACAGTATACGCATATGCCAATAAGAGACTGATCAATTGCAGTGCTAAACATCAATGAGAAGATGGAAGTAAACATTACGAAGTCAAATTAACAGATGGAGATTCAATGACTTGGTTGGCACGTTTGACAGCTGAGCTATTAATATCATAGCCAGGTGACACATACTCTCTAACGACATTCTTCTTGGTGGTACTAGCTGATCTGTTGACTTCAGGTCTCATAGCTTTATTACCATAGAGTATTAGAATGAGTTGTAGTAATTTAGTGGACGAGAGCACAAGTGGAGATAATCGAATGTATTGGAATACAAAATTACAGAACATCTGAGAACCATACAGTAAATACTCAGTTGGTAAAATGTCCATCAATCGTCTTAGACTACATAGTTCCTTCTCTTCCATACCAATCATCCTCTGTTCTCGTTTTCTTCTCTTCAATCTTCTTAACTTTCTACTGCCAGACATTCTACTTACTATTGATGGCACATACTACTTATATCTATCGACATCAGTAGCACACACCACATTAGGAGTTAACTTTTATCACTTACACTATTCATGGTATTACCAAACGTTTAACAACGACTTTTAGATGAATTCTTTAGTAAATTAAAAGAATAGACTGATCTTATTATGAATAGATACATACTGAAGAAAACCATGTAGTTGATGTGATATTCTAATGAAGATTAAGTTATGGGTATAAAGAAAGCTGTTATTGATGTTCTGGATTCAACAGGCAGGGCTAGATAGGAAGAAGCACTGATAAAGGCTGTAGACTGCTCATACCAGCCGAAGGTCGTTGATTTAGCACAGCATTTTGATTGTATAAATCGTATTTCGATTGGTGAGTAAATCACGTGATAATTATCGAGGCTTAAAGATATAACATTAAGCCTACCTTTCCTTTGAACTCAAAACAAATGTCAACCAACACCACAGTCAAAATTTTCAATACAAATGTCAGAGGCAGTTCTACTGTATGGGGCAGAAACCTGGACAACTATAAAAGCCATTATCCAGAAGATACAAGTGTTTATTAACAGTTGTCTACACAAAGTACTTCGTATCCGTTGTACAGACACCATCAGCAACAAGTTACTGTGGGAGAGAGCAAACCAGATTCCATCCAGCGGAACAAGAAATCAGGAAGAGGCCCTGGATGTGGATAGGATACACATTGAGGAAAGCACCCAACTGCGTCACAAGGCAATCCCTCACTTAGAATCCTGAAGGTCAAAGAAGAAGAGGAAGACCAAAGAACACATTACTCCGAGAAATGGAGACGGACATGAGGAGAATGAATGAAACTGGATAGAACTAGAAAGGAAGGGTAAGGACAGAGTGGGTTGGGGAATGCTGGTTGGCAGCCTATGCTCTATTGGGATTAACAGGCGTAAGTAAGTAAGCTACCTTTCCTTTTCCGAAGGGGTTCCAACCCCAGTGCTTCTCATCGTGCAAAGTGATTTTGATCACAATCCATACCAAAAGTCTTCTTTGTTAAGTATCTTAACATTCCGTTGATTTTCCCTTTGTCACTTATTTGTTAGTTCAGATTAGGATAAGTTGAAAAAGAAACTATAAAACGGAACCAATCTACGAATTTATTGACTATTAAACTATACAGAATTGGAGAGTAATTACTTCTTAAAAGAGTTTGTTACCAAATCTGAAATTTGACAATAACTTCATGGAAAACTTGGAAGCACTGGACAGTCGTTTCGTCCTATTATTGGACTCCTCAGCTGTGCGCACCCACGATCCACGTTTGCCATGGTGGTCTAGCTTTAATTGATTCATGATCTCAACTATATAAAATTACTAAAATCTCCACAAAACCCCCTTCTGTTTATAATCATATGCTCACAAGTGATTGACTTCAAGGGATGTTTCCTTGAGTAACAGTAACAGTAACCAGTGGAGTTCAACCAGGTCTGTTGGGAGATATCAACTCACTGAAGACAATTGGTGAATGGTTGCTCAATTTCGTGGATCGGTTGAAGTTAGACATTAACACCGTTAGATGCCGGCCATCTCAGTGGTCTATCGGTTAAGTGCTCTGGCGCGAGACTGGTAGGTCCTGGGTTGGAATCTCGCTCGCGAGCGCGCGATCGTGGATGCTCACTGCTGAGGAGTCCCATAATAGGACAAGTTGGCCGTCCAGTGCTTCCTGGCTTCTCATGGTGGTCTAGCTTCAATTGACCCATGATTTCAACTCTGAAAAAGAAAGCTAGATCATCATGGAAAACCTGGAAGCATTGTTCAGCCATCTTGTCATCGTATAGAACTCCTCAACAGTGCGCATCCAAGACCTTATACCCGGGATTCAAATCCAAGACCTATGGTCTCACTCGTTAGCGCTTCACCTTTAGGCCCTTGAGCTGACCGGCGTCAAACGGTGTTCATATCTAACTTCAACGATTCTTTTATTTTCTATGAATCAAATCCTATTATTGAAATTTCTTGTTTTGTTTTTCTTGTTTTTGTTTTTGTTCCGGGGGGGTGTCGGCAATCAAAGTTCCCTCTAATTAAACAACTTTTGTTGTCACCAAATTTAAAAAAAAAGAGAAAAACAGGAATAAAGAAAAATAAACTAAGAGAAAAACATTTTCATGAAATGATTCAATAAAACAATCACACATTGATTTTTTTTAATTTTTCTTTTTGTTTAAATCAATTCCCTATAGGGGTCATACGTTAACACCAATGTAAATCTTTATTCATGTTTATTCTCGTCTGTTTTTTCTTTTTCTTTTCTCTTTTTTTTGTTTTGCTTAATCACCACCACCCCACTCCACCCCCCATTCTAGATTTTTCATTAATTTCTTTTGTTTTTACCAAAACAAACATTTTTCAAGGTCAATTCCCTTGTGTAGAAACTTTTTTCAATAATGTTAAATTTTGGCGTAGATATATGTATATCCATATGGTTTGATGATGAAGGGGTTTGATTAGATATATAGTTATCTTCATTGATCAATACTTTTACGGCTGTAGTGAATGAGAACACAAGTGGAGTTAGACATAAACATCATGGGATGCTGGCCATCTCAGTGGTCTATCAGTTAAGTGTTCCGGCGTGAGACTGGTAAATCCTGGGTTCGAATCTCCAGAGGCGGGGTCGTGGATGCGCACTGCTGAGGAGTCCCATAATAGAAAGAAACGGCCATCCAATGATTCCAGGTTTTCCCTGCTGGTCTAGCTTCAATTGACTCATGATTTCAACTATGAAAAGACAAATGGGGATAATCAAATGTATTGGAATACAAAATTATAGTATATCTTAGTAAAGTCTGAAAACCATACAGTAAATATGGTAAGTAAAGATGGATAGCGGCTAGCAGTGGAATCTAGTTTGACGCGCGTTTTGTCCTATTTGGGACTCGTCACTAGCTGGATGTACCTGCATCACAGAGTTGATGTTCACTCTGGGACTCAAACCCAGTACCTTTCGCTTCAAACACCATCGCGTTATCCACTCGGCCATCTTTGCTTATAATACTTGTGAACTAAGGCTATATCGAGGCAATACGCATAGTATGCACATATGCCAATTAGATTGACCAGTTGCAGTTCTAAAATATCAATGGGAAGATTCAAACAAACCAATACAAAGTGAATTTCATACAGTAAATAGTTCATTTACAATATGTCAATCAATTGTCTCACACTTCATTGTTCTTCCTTCACTTCCACACCAATCATTCTCTGTTCTTGTTCTCTTCTTTTCGATCTTCTTAACCTTCTGCCATCAGATATTTCGCTCATGATTGATGGTGCATACTACTTATATCTATCTACATCAGTAGCATACACCACAATAGTAACATATATAGTCAATATATGTCAACAGATGTAAATATTCCGTAGAATATGAAGGAGTAATAAAATCAGATTTTCAGATAATTAAATAAAAAGAGTTGTCTATAAGCTTTAATGACCTTCAAAGCTTTACACAAAAATCAATACACCGAAGACTTTAGTTGTGGTATGGGTCACTGATATCCACATAAGTAGTAGTGTATGGTGATGGTCGGGCACTGAATATATTTCAGTAGAAGGTCGATAAAGAGAGAACGGGAACAGCACGCAATTAGTACGAAAATGTATGAAAAATTATAATTGGACACTATGGATGGATATTTGCAGAAATAATAGTCAAGATTGAGACAATGGATTGATAGTTTGCAAGTTAACTGTTTACTGTATGGTTGTCAGATTTTAGTGAGATGGTCTGTAATGTTGTGCTAAAATACAATTCGATTGTCTCCTTCCGTATTCTCGTTCCCTATAGAGCAATTAATTAAGCCGTATTTACTGAAATCAATAAAGGAAACATGACATTCAGAGGAATCAAGCAGTCAGTCAGTTAGCTACAACGTAGGATCAGGCACACATATGCATCGGTCCAAGTTGCCATACCTCGTTAGCACAACAACATGAGCACCGGCTTCACAGAAGTAATTAATTTAGTGGTGTTAATATATAAAAGATAGGTTGTATATAAGGATATAATATAGGAAGGAAGAACGTTATGAAGCAATTTTAATCTCAAGGTTTAAGGGAAGATAAAGAGTGTATACACCTACGCCATTTGGATCGATTCTGAGCTATGTCGCCTAGAGTGAATCAAGCAGGAATTAGGGTTCTGAAAAGAAAACAAGTTATTCTGTAATCAAAATAATTTATTTGCCACTATAACGAAGAATCTAATTATAATAAATCAAAATGTTAATAAATCAGTAGTAATTCATGAGTCAATTAAAGCTATACCATCATTGAAAACCTGGAAGCAATGGGCGACCGTTCCATTCTAGTATGGGACTACTCAGCAGTGCGCATCCACGATCCTGAACAAGGGACTGGAACCCAGGACCTTCGGTCTCGCACACTAACGCCTAATTTGTAGATCACTGAGTCGGTCGACATGCAACGGCGTTAATCCTTAACTTCAACTAATCCACGAGATTGCGCCACCGTCTACCATCTATGGAAATATAATATCATCCAGTGTAAAAAGAAAAAGGTCAATGACAAAATTATTCAGAGCCTTATTCTTCTAGTCGGGGACGCACTCATCAAGATGTACAATTGTAGACCTTAAGAAAACATGATTAGATGAATTTGTCATTCGAATGAATAATACGTTGGGTAAATTAATCGACTTAATCTTATTTAACTTAATCGTGAACATTTTACTACTTAAAATTAGTTAGTAGTTAATTTATTTTCATGGCTGAAATCATGAGTCAATTGAAGCTAGACCACCAGGGAAAACCTGGAAACACTGGACGGCCGTTTCATCCTACTGTGGGACTCCTCGGCAGTGCGCATCCACGATCCAGCCTCTCGAGATTCGAACCCATGACCTACCAGTCTCCCACGCCAAAGCACTTAACCGATAGACCACTGAGATAACCGGCATCCAATGGTGTTAATTTCTAACTTCAACCAATCTACGATGTTTGAGCAACCATTCACCAATTGTTTATTGTTTATTTCTTGTAATCAAAGATGATTATTTGTTCATGTAAACCCAAAGCATCTGAATACATTTCATTTTGAAGTGGGTTTGATACGACTTCAGGCTAGGAACAATCCAATCAATTTGGTACCAACTTTGATCTGAAATCAATTTATTTCAAGAATGTTTGTCATCACTAATCAAGTAAGATATTTGAAGTACAACTGAAATTATTGATCTGATCCGTTACCAGTTGAATTCTCAGAATGGGGTTTTCCATGTTGGTCTAGCTTTAATTGACTCATGAATTCAACTATTAAGACTTACTAGAGTATCCACAAAACCCCATTCTAATAATAATCATCATGTTCTCACTAGTGACTAGCTTCAAGATGGATTTCCTGGAGTTCTAATGATAAGCCGTGACCAGTGAAGTTAAACCGTGTCTGTTGTAAAGGCAGTTACTCATTGAAGACAATGGTGGAAGATGGCGCAATATCTTGGATTGGTTGAATTTAGATATTAACTCTGTTGAATGCCGGCTCAGTAGTATAGAGGTTAAGCGTTCGCGCGCGGAATCGAAGGTCCTTCGTGCAGGGTCGTGGGTGCGCACTGGTGAGTAGTCCCATACCAGGATCATATTCATATATCAGTTCTCACTTTTTTTTACTTACCAAAGAAACACGAGCTTGTAGGATTGGATTAAGATTGTGAGTTTATGGAAAGAAAATTATTATTCATATGCTTGATGAAGGGTTTTCTAGTCAATGAGTTCCAAATACAATTCTACTGTGATCCATTATATATCCATTCTATAGAATTCATGGTGATTATTAAGTTGAAAGTTAGCTTTCATCAAAGACATTCATCAGCGTTAAGAACAGAGATTAGTAGACAGTTGACCGTTGACCTCTAGTGTTGGTGAAAACACTAAAAATGTTCGTTCTCTTCAGCTTTTCGAATACCACTTCACTTTTTCTGGATAAGTGAATCAGGGAAAATCATCTATGCACTATGCAAAACATAGGACGACAGTAAAGAAGATGGAAAGTCAAACTGCTATCGACCTTCAGGAATGCTTGAAACAATTAAAAAAGGAGATGGGATACATTGATGATCATAAATGTGGAGTATTTTGAAGACGGATAACATTGGTGAATCCCTAATTTTAAAAATAACGGTTCTTTATGACAATAGTTCACCTATTATCCGTATGGGGTGGAGATTATTAAGTTCTTGATTGAGATCATGACACAATTGATGTAAGACCACCATGAACAACCTGGAATCACTGAACAGCCGTTTCGTCCTATTATGGGACTACTTAACAGTGTGCATCCACAATCCCGCCCGCAGGGTTCGAACCCAGGACCTTTGATCTCGCCTATTCACTGAACAGACTACGTATAGTTCCTCGACAAAAACATTGACACACGATTGAGCTTAATCACCATTAAAAATGATTACCGTTATGATTATTATTAAAGCAGGTATGTTTGTTTCTTTTATTTAATCGATTGTTTCTGTATGCATTCACACATATATAAACGTTTTGTCACACACACACACAAACACACAAGGTTTAACTATGTCTTTTCATGCCAAACTTACTGTAGAACTTTTTCAAATCACTTTATATGAATCAATAACACCTATTGAAGATTTATCGGTATAGATAGGTATGTAAACATCTTGACAACAAGTTGAAATCATTGATTATAGAGTTGTGCTAGTGAGGTGACTTACTGTCCTTAACCAATTTAGAAACTATGTAATATATTGATTTAAAAACATACAAATCCTGAAACAATGGGGTACCAAACAAGCTACACAAATGAATTGATTAAGATGAAAAAATGAAGGATAGAGTAGTAGTAGTAGTGTCGGGGTTGTAGATATACCCTTTTAAATGTGTCAGGAGACTATGTACCTAGATAACACACTAGGCGTATCTGCAGTTTTGCGGGGACTGGTACTCTCTATGAAATTTACATCAGTGCCATCCATCTTCATAATCTGAAACGTCATCGTCGATATTTGGGTCGAGAATGATATGTTGTAGAACTAGAATACTGATGTTGATTCTTCCCGACTACCTCGAATCAATTAACATCGGAACATAGAGCAAGTGATGATGATCCATTTGAACTGGTAGTTACACTGCAACTTGAACGGAATTCAATATACACTAAGGACTAGACAAGCATGATATTTTCAAAGTTGAAATCATAAGCCAATTGAAGTTAGACCGCCATCGAAAACCTCGAAGCACTGGACAAAGGCCGTTTCGTCCTATTATGGGACTCCTCAGCAGTGCGCATCCACGATCGCGCACTCGCGAGCGGGATTCGAACCCAACGCCTACCAGTCTCACGCCAGATTATTTAACCGAAGGCCACTGAGCCAGCATCCAACGGTGTTAATGTCTAACTTCAACTGATCCACGAATTATGAGCGACCATTCACCAATTGTCTTCAGTGAGTTGTTATGTCACAACAGACGTGGTTGAACTCCATTGGTCACTGCTTCCCGCTAGAACTCAAGGACATGTATCTTGATGCTGACTCAGTGGTCTATCGGTTAAGGGCTCTGGCTCGAGACTGGTAGGTCCTGGGTTCGAATTTCGAGAGTGCGGGATCGTGGATGCGCACTGCTGAGTCCCATAATGGGACGAAACGGCCGTCCAGTGCTTCCAGGTTTTCCATGGTGGTCTAGCTTCAATCGACTCATGATTTCAACTATGAAAATACTGAAATCTCCACAAATCCCCTTCTGATTATAAGCATGATATTGTTTACTACTCAGTGTGCTTTGGATACATTTCAAATTAGAATAGAACAATCATTCGATGCGAAACGTAGTTAACAACGAGCATCAATCGAGATGACAGACTGTATTGAAAGTATGCGAAATTTCAGACAGAATAACTTTGCCGAATTTTGAGTTATCTACTCATAATGAGCTAAAGGACACAGAACTTTCAAGTTTAAGAATTGAAAACTTATTTATTTCTAATGGGATAGGTTCCACCTACGATGAGTATTCACCACATAACAATGAATATTCCGTCTCTAATGTGAATAGACGAAGGATTTCGTCCCATAATGAATCATGTTATGCTATCTGCATTCTAATTAGTTTCCCACTCATTATATTACTTACTTACTTACGCCTGTTACCCCTCATGGAGGAACATAGGCCGCTCACCAGTATTCTGCATCCAACTCTGTCCTGGGCAATCCTTTCCAGTTCGTTCCAGTCCCTATTCTTCCTTTTCATATCTGCTTTTATTTCTCGGCGTAATGTGTTCTTCGGCCTTCCTCTTTTCCGCCTCCCTTCCGGTTTCCAAGTTAGGGATTGCCTCATTATATTCATTAAACTATAAGATTTGAAATCAACGTGCTCTGTAAATGATGCCCAAGTAGGTTTAACAAAGACAAGAGAGTATCAATAATAATGTATTCCTCATTTGCATACATTTAATAAAACAGCTAAGCACTATAAGTAAATTACCCGTTTCAAGATTGCCGGAAACATAACTCTTCAGGTTTTAGTGTTCTAAAAGAAGTACTAGTACTAGATATGCGCCACATAAATCATTCGACTTGTGTGAGGACTAGGATACTACACGAGTGCTCAAACCGAAACAGGTGGTTTTCTTGTGGAGCGGTACCCCAGAGCCTTCGACTTGAAGGACTAATCTATGATGCAATAAAACAACGTTAAGAAAGGCAGTCCCATGGTAGCCGGTGACCAACGATTGATTCATATATCATTTGTTCCTTCAGGATCCTGGATCCCATGTGTACCATTGGTTTAGAATTACGACTTTTCAACTACCCTAGGTAAACTTTCCGTCTCCACCAACCCGGTTAAAGCATCGGACATTCGCTTTACGTTCTCTCAATTTCGTAAGCAGCACTCCTGCCACTGTGAGAAGGCAGTGAGTAGGACTTCCCTGGCAGAGGCTATATACACGTGGCCATATGAGAGCATTTCGAGAGGGAAAGCGAATTCCCCCCACTCTCGGTCGTACCAGGGCATTTGGGGGCGCTTTCATATACATCGTACCTTGGTACTATATATACCTCCGGTTGAATAGTATATTTCCTCAAGACTATGATAGATTGAATAATTTGATAGATAAGTATTATAAAACTCTCAATAATCAGTAAGAAAGTTTTCTTCACAAAAGTTTTTTTGTTTCATTTGTAATTCAAGAGAGACATTACTTGACAACCAAGTTAACATATTCTAAATGAAAACCAGTTGTCAAGCATACAAGATGTTAGTTACTTGGGAACAGTTACAGTGTACATAGGACTTCAGAAAAGAAGAAAGAAAAGAAAAGGAACAATGATAGATCACAAACAGTAACATAACATTCAATCAGTCACAATGTAGAACTTCATACTTACGTACATCAGTTCAAGTTGTCATACTACAGCATTAGCACAGAGATTAAGTTGTAACATAACACACTCAACAAGATTGAACATTTCAAAAGTAAATACATGAATACTCTCTATAAAACCTAATTTATTCACTTCTCTAATATCATTTATACAACAATAATATGCATAAGAATAGATTAGTTGATTACGTCATAGTGATTACATTGATATGGGTTTCATTATGTAATCATACATACAATATGGTAACAAGAAGGCATCATATAAAGACCATGGATAGCAACAAGGATTTGGAATGAACAATGTACCTACTATTTCAAATAATGAAAATAGTAAATATGGTTGTTGTTGTTGTCAAGTTGTTGTCAAGAGACCATTTTTTTGATGTACAAAATGTACAAACAGCAGCGACAAGGAAATAAAAATTAGCCACAAAAGTTTTGAAACGTTGGAAATTGAAGGAATCCAAAAAAACCGGCACGCAGGTAGGGCAAGCAACAAGGCAGAAATAAAGTATACATACGTGAGTATAGAAAAACTCATTAGGAAAAGGGGGGGAGAAAGTTGTAAAAGGGGTAGGGGAAGGAAGAAGGGTCCAGGGAGGAAAGAGAGCAATATAGGGTGGAAAACACCAAAGTGATACACGCTTAATTATGAACAAATCGTTAATTACATCATAAGTTTATAAATAGAACTAATGAAATTATCGATACATTTCTATGTGTATATATAAAAAAAGAAGAAGAAGAAGAATCATTTTATTAAATGTTCTGTTGCCATTGCTAAATCCCAATTCTTCATAGATAATGCACGACAAGCTTCATGCTATTGAAGATACAAAAACACAAAAACAATGATGGTTCAAACATACAAATTACAATAGGATACTGATGGATGTTCTTAAAATACAGTGCGATAGTTCTAGAGTTAAATAATGAACATAGACTATTCGCTGCCCTGGTACGACCAAGAGTGGGGAGAGTCCGCTCTCCCTCTCCAAATGCTCTCACATGACCATGTACATACAACCACTGATAGGGAAGTCCTACTCTGTTCTCATGTCGGGGGTGTTATTCACGAAATTGAGAGGACGAAAAGAGAATGTCCGATGCTTTGACCGGGTTGTTGGGTGTGGAGTGTCCACCTAGGGAAGTCGGAAAACCCTCATTCCAAACCAATGGTGTAAATGGGCTCCAGGGTCCTGAAGGAACAAATGGTGTATAAAATCAATCGTTGGCCACCGGATACCATGGGGCTGCATCTCCTCACGATGCTTCACTGCCTTGTGGATCAGACCTCTAGGTCAAAGGCTCCGGGTGTGGCTGCCTAAGAAAACCACCTGCTTCAGTTTAGGCTTCTGGGCAGTATCACAGCCCTCACACAAATCGAATGAGATTTTTGTGGCGCATATATATCTGGTGCTTCCCTGTACCAGTATTTATGTGTTTAAATAAAACAATAATAACAAAGGGACACCGAATACATATACGCGCACACGTCACTTGATTTGAATGTGGGCTACGATACTGCCTTGGTACCTGAACCAGAGCAGGTGGTTTTCTTAGGTAGCCACTCCCCGAGCCTCTGACCTGAAGGACTAATCCATAACGTAGTTCCGTGGTAGTCGGTGACCAACGATTGATTCATACACCATTTGTTTCCCCAGGATACTAGAGCCCATGTGCACAATTGGTTTGGAATCACGGTTTAAAAACTCCCCTAGGTAGACTTTCCGTTTCCACCAACCCAGTTAAAACACTGGACATTCTCTTTTTGTCCTCTCAATTTCATAAACAACAGTAACACTGAGAGAAGGTAGTGAGTGGGACTTTCCTGTCAGTGTTTGTATGCACGTGGCCATATCAGAGCATTTCGAGAGGAAAAGCTGACTCTCCCCACCCTCTGCCGTACCAGGGCACTAAGTTTCCGCCAATTGTTGCTTCTTATGGCTACATAATAATAAGGTTACTTGATATTTAAATAGAGAACAATAAAGATTATACACTGTGTATTCATTATTCAATTCTCTTAATAACACACATACACAGTATAAAGAATTATCTTACCTCATCAAAACCCATTTGAACAAGTTTATCTACTAAGTCGACACAATGAGGATCACATCCAGGTCCATTAGCATAAATACCTGCCCAATGACGTGCAGTTCGATTAAAAGCATCTATACTACTTTTGTATTGATTAGCAACAACTGCATCTTGTGGATCATCTGGTTCTGGAGAAGCTAATAATGCTTGAATAGACAGAAGTATAGTACGTAATGACATAGCAGCAGCCCTGGGAAGAAAAGGCAAAATATAGGTGAATGAAGTACAACATGAAGAAAACTTTTTTTTGTAAAAATGTAATCTAAAAGAACCCTCATAAGGTAATCAACGGTTACGCAGTCAGTCAGTCAGTCAATCACAACGTACAACTTCGTACGTACGTACATCAGTTCGAGTTGCCATACCACACTAGCACAGAGATGCAGTTGTCCATTCAAATCCCATAGTGGTAGAAGTAGTAGTATAGCAACTCAGATACAATTAAGTTTGTTTACACCTAATCTGGCTAAGCCCTTTTGTTAACTTATTTAATGGACAGTCATTCATACAATAACAACCTATCTATAGCATTGTACTTTTATTATATACGCTTGAGCATTGCTTACTGCCTACGCATGTATTCATTCCCCTAACATTATAATTAATCGCTTAATTAATCCGATGACTCATACTTTTCCACTTATATATATATGTACATCTTAATCCTGCTTGCCAGCTTGCTCCCTGCTCTCGCTACACCGCATTGTACGCGCTTACTCACTCATTCGGCTTTCACGCTCGCTCGACTATTTTACGGTACTGCTCTTTCATGCTTGCTTAACGTGCCTGTAATATTGGATACCTGTGTGTGGTTCAGTAATAAACGCGATCAGCCATTCACATTCGCCTTCTGATTTATACACCGTTAGGAAGTTATCGAGTAACGGTTATCAAGACGAACAATATACGAAGTTAGGGATAATATCGAATATCGACCACCACAGTAAGAGTATAAGCAGTAATCCGGCTGGAATATGTTACGGTTACGCAAGAAAACATTAATAACTTTTTATTATGAAGTAAGAAGTTATGAAGGAGTTTTTGAAGTATTCAAGGAATGAATACAATGCTAATCGATGGACGCATATGCAATATTATGAAGTGACTAATGAGTGATGGTTGTTCATGAGACCTAATGATTGATGTAAAACATCAAATAAATTAATATCAGATAACAAGACAGCTGCCCAATAGAACAAGTTTTAGGATACTGTTATAATGGAGGAGAGTTTTGAAAATTTATTACTATTGGCATAAGCCGCAGAATGAGCTGTGCTGCTAAAAGATAACACAACTGAGTGATAGAATGTGCTTTTTCCCCCTACTAAATTGAAATACTTGTCCACAAAATGTTAAACATGAAACAAAACAAGGTGAAAAGTCATTCGAAATATAAACCATTGGAAGACATGAGTTATTTTAGCTAATGAATGGGTAAATACCATTAAGAACTAACTATCAAGTGCATCCTTTATATCTGTGCAAATAAAAGTTCCGACCATTGCTGCTACCTTGACGTGGTGGTCGAGCTTGTCTATCGTGATGAACCAATCGAGCTGTACTGGCTGGAACAATCGTTCCTCAAGGTCCTACCATGCCAGACAGGTCGGTTGAAGGGCGGTAAGACTAAAAGCAGCAAACCCAAGGTCCGAAGGCGAAGTCGTACTGCCGACTGTACAGAGGTGTGACAGCAGTAGGGTGTTTCCTTCAG
Source organism: Schistosoma mansoni (assembly GCF_000237925.1). NCBI lineage: Eukaryota > Metazoa > Platyhelminthes > Trematoda > Strigeidida > Schistosomatidae > Schistosoma > Schistosoma mansoni. The sequence continues at coordinate 1,964,636 of NC_031496.1, forward strand.
ACAACCAGCATAACAGCGATGCTGCCCTCAAGAAGGGGTGGGGTTAGAAAAGGTCGACCCTAAAAATGCACACCTCGCCTTATCCCACGGATTTTCGTTTCCGGCGATAAGGTCCTTTGAAGAACGGAGCTAACACATCAAAAATCCCCCACAAAAAAGCCGTGCGTGACCGACCTCAAGCAGTTGTCCCTTGAGCACTGCGGTCACGCTCCCAGGTCGTTATGACCAACACTGATCCAACTTCTTTTTCAGGTCCCTCAAGAAATACCCTTCCACGGTGTGGGCAGCCGGGAAGTGATACTAGCCCTCATACCCGTAACTGCACACGAGACCAAGTTGGTCACATTCAAATCCTCCCTACTCCTAATAACTCTCTTATTTCCACGACTAACCCTTCCCACGTCCTTTTATCACCTCGCACCGCTAGGGCAAACGATTCGAGTACACGGAACGTTATTCCTGGTCTCCTGAAACCACGCTCTAAACTACGTGCAAATAAAAGGCGAACGTCGGTATTTGAACGAATCAATCAGGAAATGTACATGTAAAAATGATGAGACTATAATTTATGGACGACCTTTGAGCGATACTGAGGTAACCCTGGAAATATCCACTTATTAACTAGGACTAAATGGCGGTTATAAAGCAGTGTGAGGAATGAGAATTATGATTTACAATTGATGGTTAAAGTTAAGAATTAGATTTAGGGTTTTCATCACTAACTGACATCAGCTATAATGCTAAAACTTTATTTAGCCAAAGGGATGAATGAATTCCGCGCCCAAAACCCCAGACCTGTTATCTTATATCTGATTGGTTCGTCCCTAAATTATAGTCTCACCGTGAAATTCATGAATAAACACTTACTTACTAATTAGTAGTACAGTTCGAAATGATTTAAAAATTCAACGTGATTACAGACGCTTACAGGATACAATTTTACAAAAAAACGAGTGATAGTAAATATTTCGAGTGTTATTTATTTCATAGATTTGCAAACATTTTGCAGTTTGACGATGTCTAGAAAGAGGCCCCCAAATGTCCTGGTACGGCTGAGAGTGGGGAGAGTCCGCTCTCCCTCTCCAAATGCTCTCACATGGCCACGCGTATATAGCCTCTGCCACACAAGTCCTACTCACTACCTTATCGTGGCGCGGGTGTAGTTTACGAAATTGAGAGGACAAAAAGAGAATGTCCGGTGTTTTAACCGGGTTGGTGGACACGGAAAGTCTACCCAGGAGTTGGAAAACCCTGATTCTAAACCAATCATCCACATGGGCTCCAGTGTCCTGAAGGAACAAATGGCGTATAAAACCAATCGTTGGTCGCCAGCTATCATGGGACTGCATCTCCTCACGATGCTCCACTGCCTTGTGGATCAGATCTTTAGGTCAAAGGCTCCGGGTGTGGCCCCTTAAGAAAACCACCTGCTTCAGTTTGGGCACCTGAGCAGTATCACAGCCCTCACACAAGTCGAATGAGATTGGTGCGGCGCATATATATTTGGTGCCCCTTTGTACCAATATTTATGTGTTTAAATAATAATAATACAGTTCGTGATGAAAATCCTAAATCTAATTCTTAACTTTAACCATCAATTGTAAGTCATAATTCTAATTCCTCACACTGCTTTATAACCGTCATTTAGTCCTAGTTAATAAGCGGATATTTCCAGGGTTACCTCAGTGTCTCTCAAAGGTCGTTCATAAATTATACTCTCACCAAATTGTCTAGACTTAAGGAAAATAGTAGCCCTAAAAAGTTTTTAAAGAAGATTGTTAAAAATGAAGGGAAAAATTAAATTGAAATGTATACCAAGAGAATGGAAGGACGTCGGTGTCATCTCATACTGTACAGAAACACCGAAGGAAATTAAGACAATTCTAAATGAACATAATAAGACTTTATTTTCGTGCCGGCGGTACCATAAGATCAAGATTAGTTAAACATAAGGAAATGTTACCAAAGGAAGATGTTGTCTATGAGATCAAATGTCGTGAGTGCATTGAAGTTTATATTAGAGAAACATCTAGACAGCTGAATGTCAGGTTGAAAGAAACACAAAAATAGCGTTACCGTTCGTCCAAATATAAATAAATATTTGTATAAATAACTTGAGAACGTCCAGTTTAATATCATAAAAACTTTTAGCGGTGGTTAGACGGTGATGACGTTCAACTTTCACAGCCAGGAAGTTCGAGGTTCAGAGTGCGATTCACCTACTTCGGTTTGGACAACTGGATATTATTAAAAGCCCTTGTACTTAGTGTGACTTGTGGTCAAGTACATGAAATAAATACAATTTATTGATGGTGATAACTGACAGATAGGGGGACAATTGTGTTATAATATAAAGATCTGTGCTGCCTTCGAACCATTAATCCGAAAGCTACACTTTATAATCACTTTTTTGGTTAGTCAAGAAACATACACCCCAAAATAAAAGTGACAAAATACTTACCACTGATCTTTCAGTACATCAAGGCAAATTACACCAGTAGCACTACTAATATTAGGATGCCAAATTTTTGTGATAAATTTAACCTTTGGGGGAACAAATGGGTAATTTTCAGGGATTATAATGTCTAAATTGAATTCAGCGCCAGTATAAGGAGTATCCGGTGGGCCTTTGATGAGACCACATAAATGCATCATATCATCATTACAAGGTTTTATTTCCAACTGATTCTGTGCTGCCTAAAATTTGAAAATAGCAAAAGGAAAAAAGTACCAATATCGTGTTTTACAGCATAATAAGATTCACTAACTAGATAAATATTGATGTAGATCGGTGTTACACAATGTGAAGACATGTATTTACCGTACCGCTGTCAAAATTGAAGTGGATAAAGAGGGGCTTCAAATTTGAAGTCATGTGAATAAAGACTTCGACTTTAAAATCGGTTTGTCGAGTCAAGAGTAGAGTGCCGACATTAAAAGAAACGAGCTGAATAACAATGGTAATAACTTGAGTCTATTTGAACACATTTCAAAGTTTCTTCACTTTTCACACTTCTGCTCTGAACAAGAGATAATCACTAGCCTATAGTTGTACCCCTGAAGGAAACCATTAAAGATCCGCAATTGTATACTTGTCTTACCAACCCTATTAGGAACTGTAGGGTTTTAACTGATTTGCTTCACAATGTACCTCGAATGATTGAGATTTGCAAACAATGTGAATACATTTAGTTGTGTTGTGTTCTTTGAGCCAGGCAGTTCAATTGAAGTGTTTACGTTGAAATTTTGGAAAATGTTAGCCCAAACTACTTCACGTAGAAGTACTTAAAATGGTGTTCAGAGCGAGTTAAAGCCCTACAACTAAACCATCTACCTCAGTGAATACAATTTGTTGATAGAACACACGGAAATATATAATTCATAACACACTGGAATGGCAATGCATCCTAAAAGTACTTAGGTAGTTAAAATGAATAAAAATGAAGAGCAGCCACTACTGTCCGTTATCAAAATTACGTTCGTTATCTACCAGGATACCTAGAGTTATCAGAACTAACTAGATGATCTGGTGAAATTGGTAATGAGAAATAATGATTGTGATAGAAATCAACGCTTCCCGACCATCCACATCCTAGACAAACAGATCATGATGGACTTTTAAAAACAGGGTTGGTTTTGGAATTTACTGTAGTAGTAGTAGTAGTAGTAGAGCTCTAGAAATGTTTGCATGAGAACCACCATACGGCTTTTTCCTTGAACTTACCATGATTTTCATTTCGTAACAATCGAGGCAACTACTTCCCATTTAGCGTGCAAAACATAACAAAAAAAGTATTATCTTATGTCACATAAAAGCCCAATAGAAATACGTTTGTATAGTTTTCGAAGCACTAAAAGTCGGTACGAAAGTTACTTTTTTGATGTTATAACGTGAATACGAGTGTAAAGCACGTCAAACCCTTTAATTCTTCATATTTGAATAGCATTTAATGAGTAGATCAATGAGTCCTGGTTTTCTACCCTTTTTTATATGTGAACTATCCAAGTAACTTTATTAGTGGTTTACTGAATATAAGACAAGTTTGTAAAGTGTGTGTTAAGACAAACAGCGACTTCCATGTACGACTTGTCCATTTCGCTGTCTTACAACTCCATTGGGTTTATTAATCGTTATATAGACGAGTCTTCTACAATTGTTTATGATTATGAGGACCTAAGAAAAAACCTTTAGAGGAAATACATCTGAACTCTAATAGAAGAGATTATGTAGTAACGTCTCTCCAAGGTCGAGAGACTGACAAAAAGCCTTTAAAAACTAATAAAGCACTAAAATCCCAGTAGTGTTGCAAGTTTTATTACTTCTGCAATGAAATTCTCTCGGCTTAGATAGATTGTTTCCTCACTGGCTAAAAAGTGGCCTTAAAGTCAAAAGGTCACTCTATTATCACTCTTGGTTCCGTCCTGTCATAGTTATATATATATATCTGTCATGGAATGAGGCTCGAAACACTTTAAGTCATCCACTGGACTTTTATGTAAATAAGTTATTAGTGAGACTATAATTTATGGACGACCTTTCATTGACACCATTGACACCGACCTTGAGACAACCAACCTACTTACTAGGGTTGAAAAAGGCTGTGTGTCGGTATAAGGAATAGGAAATAGGATTCAGAGTTAACAATCAAGGTAAGGGTTTTTATAACGAACTGACATTAGCCGGAATGCCAAGATGCTATTTATGTATGCGGGTGAGTGGATTTCACGCCAAAATTCAAGACTCGCTACCTTTTATTTCTTAGGTTTTTCCATAAAATAGTCGGTAGGATTAAATTATACTGCCGAGCCAATCAGAAGCTTTCGCGGGTTTTCAAGGTCACGGCGCTAAGTTCGGCACCTGATGCTTACGTACGGTCGGTTTACAGCGGATTTTAGGGAAGACGTGATAATTTAGCGTCTACAATAGAAGTGATCATAAGATTTTGGCGCGAAATTCAATTATCTATTTGGATAAATAGAGTTTTGGCATTATAGCTGATGTCAGTTCGTGATGAAAACCCTAAGTATAATTCCTAGCCTTAATCATGAACTGTAAATCATAATTTGAATTCTTCACACAGGTTTATAACCCTCATTTGGTCCTAGTTATTATGTTGACACTCTCAGAGTCACACTAGCGTCGCTCAAAGGTTGTCCATAACTTATAGTCTCACCCATAACCCTAAACCCTACACGTAAACCTTAACTCTAACCCTAACCCGTAAACCATACCAATATACTAACATTATTGAAGCTATGTGGTCGAGGCTAAAAGAATTTTTGAGAATTTATCATGATTCCAGAGGTCGACTACTATGGAGCCATATGGATGTGTTCCTGTACCGTATGCACTATGATTTTAGAACTTCTGAACCTATATCTAACCTTGAGAAGTTTTTGACCCATGTAAAAGAAGTGTTTCCACTTTTATTCTTTGGTTTTGTATAATAAATTTTTACTGTGTACTGACTGTCTTCTGATTGGCTAATATTTCTCAAGGTCATTTAAAATTCGTTCAAAGGTCGGCAGTATAGTTTAATGTTACCAAATAGTCTCACCATGGTTTCAATCACTTGAACTCACCAAATTAGAATAAAATCGGTTAGACCAGATCACTTTTCAAAACCAAGTAACAAACTTTCGGACAAGGGAAGGTTTTATTACCTAAAGGTCTGGCATGAACAACATCTATATTCGAGAGCTAGTCTAAGACTCAAAAACCTTAATAATCTAAGTGGTAAACGAGTGAATCACTCTGTAGTGTCAGTTCAGTAAGTGAACGTGGTTCTTTGAAAAGTCTACAGGGAACACGTGTTTTAATAAAAGATGACTCGATCACACGTAGTCCACCGCCGGAAAACTGGATAGGGAACGCAGCGATAGCAACAACGCCTAGCTTGTGTATCGATCACATCTACATGAGGTTTTGCCATTAGTAAAAAAATTCTAACTTCGGGATTTTTGTACCTTTGGATAATATTCATAAGTTGGAGCATAGGAAATATGACAGTAGTTGTAAGTCGTACCAAAACAAAACATATGAATCTTTATGTAATTCTACGGTTACATGACACAAACGACTGCTGTTTTACGAGTCAGATACATGCACACGAATATCATTCTTCATTGATGTAGATTTCTATCTTAATAAACAAAAAGAAAAAACGAGTGTGTGATTAGCAGATCAGCAACATATCCCACACTATTATTCATGGATAAAAGTAGGAAATTTGCAAAATACACAGAGAACAACATAAATTCAATCGGAACAACTAACTTCATCTGATTTCATCAGCTCAGCTAACTCCTTTTGAATACGTTTACCCGCAATGCTGGCCATTCCGAAACCGGCAAACACCCCCAGCGTACCGCAAAATCTTAAATTTCGCGCATGAAGAACTGGAACCCTAAGTGTCATCGGACACGACAAGTGCATTTGATCAGATGGTTATGGATTGAACAAAAAGAGCTTTCACTCAAAGAGCTCCCACGTTTGTTATATAAAACCTTTAACACCTTTCGAAAGTGACTTAGGTACATACAATATCTAAAATATCAATGACGAGTTTCTATGCACCATTCAATTCCCCTACTTTTGTCTTGAAGTAGTACCACAGTTTCGGGTAATCGGTAGCGTCTGATAAAAGATTTCTTCCATTTGTTTGTAATATTCCTAGTGAACTGGTTAGTTATTCACGAGCTGGAACGTCTTGAGCACAAATAAATGCGACAGTAATTGTAATGGATTCCCCTAAGCGAATAAATTTGTTAGTGTTTGACGTCCGTATCAACAACATTAATTTTATTGGTGGACAAGTGGCTGAGGAAGCACGGCCAACCATTCGCAATCTGTCACGTTTCAACTCGTAGCGCCAAATAAATCCACAAAATCAATACTTCTGTAAGTGTTCCACATTGTATGCTGACCACATTAGTCTTAATGAACTCACCTAGCTGAGGGCGTTCGGTCATGCATCCGCACCGAATGGGAACGCCATGCTCAACTTGTTCTGCGATCTCCCGCCAGTTTAGATCAGTCACTTCCCGATATATTGATAATCTATCAAATCTATCTTCCAACCTCCTCGCTTCGGACTTTTGACTTCACTGGGTGGGCGCAATTCAATTATAGGTGTTACTGATAAAGTGTTGCCAAACTACAATACCTGTGGCATCTTCATTGATGAGTCCGACGTGATTTGCTACACAAACCCATAAACTGTTTCTGTTTCCTTTTGGAATTTTATAAATCATTGCTTTATTTTAACTTCTATATATTATGATATTTTTTTCGAGTTTTCGAATACTGTTTTCTTCTTTCATTCTCGTACTTGATATTTCACTTTAACGGAACAGACACCCAAAGTACTTAAGTTAAAGACTATGTCCCCACCTTCGTTTCAACTAATGCCCTTCTGTCCAGACAACATAGAAGCTTGGTTCTGCTACGCAGAAGCCGACTTTTATGAGCACGGCATGACTGATCCGCGTTCACAATTTCTCGTGGTAGTTAAGGCACTACAGCGCGAACTCAACAGGTACATCAAACCCAGTATGTTTACGAAACCTCAAAACAGTCGATTCTGAAACGATGAGATCTAATGGATCGACAAAGGTTAGATCACCTCCTTAATGATATCGACCTGCAACATGGCTCTGAGACAGACATGTTGCTAAGAATAAGAGAGATCATCGGCCAAATAACTTTCGATGGTGGTCTATTCAAACAACTCCTCTTATCTAAGTTTCCTCAACAGGTGTAAACAGTCCTGCTCTCGTTTCAAAACTATGCCGTAGACTAGCTGGATGCATCTGCCGACCGCATACTTGAAATCACCAAGTCTTTTAATGTGAAGGTTTTTCAGTCAAAGAAAAACCTCAAACGACCCAGAATGACATTACGGAACTATGTTATACACTTACATCCTATCTTAGATTTCGTATTGACCGTAAACCGTCACATACCCCGCGAAGAAGCACTTCACGTAGGCGATCTGTCTCCAGACCACGAAAGATGGATAACCACGACTGGTGCTGGTGTCATAACCAGTACGGAAAGTCTTCCAGAAGTTACAGAAAACCCTGCAATTTTTCGAACCCAAAATCGACCGACACGAAAAGTGATACGGGAAACTACTCAGCCAGCACGCGTTAATGACAACCGTAGCCGGCGAACATATCAGTCTGTTATACGTCACGGATATGATGACGAAAGTTCGCTACCCCGGCAATACTGGCGCAGAAGTTAGCGTTCTTCCGGCATATTCTAAAGACCAGGTTCACGGATCTGTTTCAAACTTACGGGCGGGTACATAACTGCTGATTCGTCATCAATGAACTTAGTAAATAAGGATAAAGGGGAGCGGGGTAAAACCATAAGTCCAGGAGAGATGGATTCATATATATATATATATATAAACAAGTGAACGAAAATGATAGGGATGAAACGCTCATACTGGTAGCAGTGGTAATAATAATCTCAAAACATGATGAGAATAGGACTAATGAGTACAGAAGCATCTTCCCCTGTTAAGACGTGTACTCAAATTCTGGCTTAAATGGAAGATGATAATCTACGACTGTGTATATGGTCATGTAGTCTGTCGAATGAGAGGATCTGGGACCATATAATGTGAAGATGCATTCTTGTTAGAGCGGAATTGTAAATCAAAGCTTGAACTTTTCAACCGTCCACCCTTTAATGATAATTCATCGTGTTACCTCGAAGACTGTAGTAGTGCGCTTTTGATAGAATAGCTTTTCAGGTGTTATGAAATCCAAAGTTTCCAATAATGCGAGGAGACCTTGACTACAGAGAATAAAGTAGCGCTCCCAAGTTGACTGAAGAATTTTGAATAGCAACTCGAGAAGCTGTACAAAGCAATGTAAATGAGTTCTACTGAGTGGGTAAGTGTAATAAACAAAACAAGCTGGACATACCAGAACAATGATTTTTCTAGCAGGTATAGTCACTGTTATAACAAAAAACTTGTAAAATTAACAATTGAACAATAAGCCATTAATACAGAGAGTATGCAATACTCACCGGGAAATCAGTAAAAGAATTCCTGACAACCCAGGAATAGCATGTTCAAAAAACAAAAATGCCACCAATGAAATGGCTGCAAATCAGCAGTCAACCTTACAGGATAATAAACTATGCTGATAACTAAAAAATCAAATATGTAACCCATCATTAAATTAAATTAAATAGATCAATCAGAAGAACAGTCATTTATTATGGTGACCATCAGGATTGAGAAACCTTTAAGTAAGACAGGAGTGAAACTGTAGTCAAAGTCATAATAACGTCCAAACGTTAACCAAACTTTTGAAGCTGCAGAAAATATGGCAATAATCGTTGCTAACAAATCAAAAGAGAAATAAAATATTCGCAGATACAGTCAACAACAAAAGAAATTAGATATGTGAAAAAGGAACAAAGGATTGATCAACCGGAAATACTCACACAGAGGAATTTTCCCGTGTGTTTTTACGACACGTGCAATCAGACTCTACAGATGTGATATATGGAGTTCTATCTGACTTGAATTTGAGTTTATGCGTGATTACTAGAGCACAAACTCAGCAATTTTAAGTGTTATTATTTAGCATACTGAGTAAGATTATTTGTAATGAACTTAAAATCATTGACAGAAGTGTGCTTCAAAGTTGTTAGTGCCAATTTTCTTTCCGAATTCCAAGTTAGATCTTGCCTCGTAATGCAGCTTGATTGTTTCCGCAATGTACATACTATCCATCTGCAGTATCTCTTCCTAATTTCCTCTTCCGATGAAAGTTGGTTTGTTCTCTCTCATAAAAGGCTGTTGCTGATACTGTCTATCCAAACGACATAAAGTATATTGCGTAGAAAATTGTCTACAAATACATTTTTGATGGTGGTTGTAGTAGTTCTACAAGTTTAAGCTCCGTATATCAGAACTGTCCTGACGATCGTATTGAAGATTCTGACTTTGCTATTGGTTGACAGGCGTTATGAGTTCCAAGCTTTCAACTACGGGGATACTTTCCTTGATTTTGCTAATCCATGCCTACACATCTGTATCAGATCCTCCTTGTCTATTGACGATGCTGTCCTGGTATGTAAATATTTTCGCCTCGTCCAGAGCTTCCCTATCAAGTGTGATTGGGCTGGTGTTTCCCGTGCTGTATTTCGGGATCTTGCTTTTTCCCATGTGTATATCAAGACAAAATTCTTCGGAGGCTGCTGCAACATTGACTATCGTGATCTGAATTTGCTTTAATGTATGGGATGAAAGAGCTAGGTCATCTGAGAAGTTTAAACTGCTTAGTTACATCCGGGCTGTCCACAGTACTCCTTGCTTCTCCTCAGATATGAAGGTCTTTATAATCCAGTCAACAGTCGCAATACGAAAAGGAATTTTAGGTAGTCTTGTCTGACGTAGATTTCACGTGGAATGCACATATGAGCTGTCCTCCATGAGTGACCTTGCAATGTAGTCTGTTGTAAGAATTCCGTTTGATCCTGTGGATCTTCTGAGGTATGTCTTTATGTTGAAGTTGGTCCCATAGTGTTCTCCTGTTCGGAGTGTTAAACCTCCCATAGTCACGGAATTCGGTGTATAGTGACGAATTCCATCTAATTGACTGATCAACAATGGTCTGTAGTGTTGTGACATGGTCTGTGCACGACCGATCCTTACGGAATTCAGCCTATCGGTCTCGAATTAGCTAGTCTACTGAATCTTTCATCCGGTTCCGCAACACGCTGTTGAAGACTTTTCCTAGTATCGATATTAGTGTAATGCCGTCGTAGTTCTTACGCTTATTGAGATCTCCTATCTTCGGTATCTTGGTGAGATATTCTTCTTTGTAGTCTGACGGTAGCTGTTCTTCCTCATGAATCTACCTGAATAGAACGTGGAGCACCTTTGCAGTAGCTTTTTTTGTCCGAATTCAGTGCATCAATCGGCATGTGGTCACATCCTATGGCTTTCCCACTCTTCATTTGTCTAATAGCCGCACTGATTTCTTCGCTTATCATTGCGGTGACATCTACATTAAAGTTCATGTGTACTAATTCAAAGTCCAGCTGGTTTACTGAGGCTGGTCTATTCAAAAGTTCTTCAATGTACCATAACCACATGCCTCGCCGACACTGAACCCCAGCGAATCACTTGACATCTTCGTCCTTGACTGGTCTAGTTTACCACAATTCCCTGCCAGTTTCTTCGTTGGGTGATAGTAGTTTTAGTTCTAATTACATGATCCTCGAAGCCGAACATGAGATAAATGAGAGAATTCATATCCAACATTTGACACAGAGAGAAGGTCAGCTATAGTAATGAACCGAAATGGTATGGCTTGGTCATGCAGGCGTGGTCACCTTTCACAACTTCATTTTTTATCAAATATATTGTTCTCTTCCAAGCTCACATGTTTTTCAGAAGTGCTAGATGTTGTGTTGCTGATATTACGATCGGACGAGTCAGTGTAGAAAATGGTGGGACGTCTGCATAAGGTCTTATAGATTGGGTAGTCACACCATGACAAATCTACAATTTCGGGATTAGGTCTATGATTATGGTAGTACTAATACCAAACTAGACCATAATTCTATAAGGTCTAATATGTACCTCAGCTTGTCATATTTAACGCTCTTCCTCACTCTGTTGTTTGTTTTTGCGTATTCCGCTTGTGTCTTAGCTTTCTTTGCTCCCCTTCAACTGTCGCTAATCGCTGCCTTGAATCTTACATGGAGCAATAACAGAGTTCTATCCTTTGTGCCAGTGTTTCTTGGGGCCTAGCACCCCCTTAAACATCGAAGTTATTCCTTCATTAGTCTTTTCTTAGTTGCCCCTCATAATAGTTTTTTAATCTTTCTTGTTATTTTCGTTCACAAACAGCTCACTGGTGTATAAGTGTTTCGAAGAAATCGTTTCAGATTCCTTCTTCCTGCATACTTGTAACGCTTGGAACTCTTTTTAGAGAGGTATACTAAATTATTTGCGTTTGTCAGCATCTCGATGGAATTCTGTATTAAACTTTTGTATAGCTGTTTCCCCAGTTTTCCCGTGCTTCTTTAGCTTCAGTTTCATTTTGGCAACCACCAGATAATTATCTGAATTTATGTCAGCTCCTCTCTTGCTTCCCATTTCTTCCATTGACCTTCTCAGTTTTTTATTGATGCAGATATGGTAGATCTAGTTGTCAGTATTGTGACCGAGTGAGACCCATGTGGCTGTATGCCATCAACAACCATTTTGTTGAACTCACATAAACCTGCTAATTTCTCACCATTCTCGTCCCTCTCTTTCATACCATGTCGTCTCATGACATCGTCATACCTTGAGTTGTCATTACGTCTTGAGTAATTAGGTCTCCTATCAGGATTATCAGGTCTTTTCCTGAGCACTTCTCTACGATTGACTGCAGCCTCTCATAGGGCTAAGCCTTATTGTCTTCAGTGTTATCATTGGTGGGGGCACAGAACTGTAATCTCCTCCTTATTTTGAAGGAGGCTTTGATGAAACTGGAACAGTAGAATTCCCATCCATAGGTGATTTTTGTGCTTCTTTGGACAGCATTATTGCAGCCCCTTGTGTATGAGAAGCAGTTTATTGTTTACGTACAGAATATAACTGCATCCCTCTCGAATCTAATCTTTTCTGTCCAACTTGGGTCCAATGGATTTCACTTATTATGAGAACCGTCAAGTTATACCTCTTCATTTCAGCAGTTATTTGGCCAGTCTTTCCACTCCATCACATTTACCGGATATTCTATGTACCTAAATTAATTGTTGCTCTGGTTGTTAGAAGTGGCATCGGACTCGTGATTTCCGAAGAGCCTCAGTTTTACGATGAGGCGTCATAATTCTTCGAAATGATGATCCTTCAATTTCCAGGGTAGAGTTTGAATGGTTCAAGTCGTTGTTTTCGTTAGCATTTTTTAGCAAGATTGCTTTCCATCCAATCCTCCTCCATTACCCGGACCTCGGTAGACAGTAACCCTACAACAGCTACAGGTAAGTCATGTTCCGACGAAATATATCAGTACATAAAGACAAGTTATCTTTCCTGAGTTCACTATGAAGATCAGAACCCCAACACTATCACGATCTCCCACCATAGACCTGGGACTTTCACGAAATTTCATTTCCTCCCTTTCCAAACCGGTGTCTTCTGTAATTCTTCGCTAACCAGAGTAACTAGATCTTCTCCAGCAAACCACTTCAAGGGAAAACCTAGCTATTCAATGCTAATCCAAGGATTACATACACCCAGGAACAATGGATAATTGCACAAGACGATGTGAAACTCACTAGTTTCACTCTTTCTGCAGTACTATCACGATTATCGACTCTACTTATTTATTTACCTAAACTATGTTTTTCTCATTTCCATCTCTCGTCGTTGCTCATCTATTTACATGATTGAATCTACAATGTTGGAGGTTTCGATAGACAGATTCTCGAGAAAATTTGTCAAAGCAGTACTCAGTTATAGATTATCGTCTACCGCTTGGACTATCTGTAACTGATGCATGTCTCAGTGTCTACCTACTGTTATCAGAGTCCCATATGAATAACGTATTCCGATACCGCTTATTACCATCTTGGTTTCTGCCTAATTCCTAAACTTCAGCCTTTTCATACTGTATGCAATCGACCGGCTTAATGTTATCAAATACTTATCCAAACAACAAGAAATGAGAGCAAAGTATCAATTGATTTGTACAAGATCATGGCAAAGATGGTGCACATTTGACATACGTTAACAATTAATCAATTTATTTATTTACTTCTTGAGACAATCGTTCTTTCCTGGCATCCAAACTGTATTGAAATTATAGGAAAAAGTGTCAAAGAAATTAGTTGTTTTATCCAAACTCCTAACAAAAGTATTGGACAGAGGTATTTTTCCTCCGAGTATATTTAATAGTATCGCTTGTTTAATTACGCATCAAGACTACCGTTATTGCTTTGATTGAATTTATTTCAGTTGAAGTAATCCCCAAGATTACTTCTTTTCTAGAGAGGTTAATCATCTGTACTTTTCGAGTACAGATACAATAAACTAAGAGCATGAGTATTTATTTTTTCTCATTGAGTATATTTTTGAGTATTTTTTGTATCCATAGGTGTTAAGGTCTTTTTTTGGCTACTAAAGTTGCATTTTTCTTTATTGTTGTTCGGTACATTTATATACAAACTTCCGTTTTGGTTTGTATGTCTGTCACCTTTCAAGCTTTAAAAGGCACTCTATCTAGAGATCAGATTCCGCTATGAGATCTCAAAACAAATTTATGGCACAAGTAAAACATCGTTATGGCAGACCTGCATACCGTTTCCCTGTCGATAATGGGATGCAATATGATAACTGCAATAAGTGGTACCACAATGTGTGCACCGGAGTCACAACGACTGCATATAAAAGGTGCTTTAAGCCATCATCACGCTGGCTGTGCAAAGCATGTTGTTCCACAAAGTCTCTGCTGATCCTAGAGGCGATTGAGCTGTTGGACATAACTAGAAAATTGCCCCCATAAACAGGCAGCAGCAGATGATCAGAACTCTGCTTCCCAGGAACTAGAGAGCATTATCATGATCCCAGCTCTGGATTTAAATGAAACCATAAAGGCGGACCCCATCAGAGAAGCAGATAAGAAGCATATGGATGTTTGTATGGTCACAAGGAAAAGTAAAAAGGGCGCGGGGAAAGATGAATTATAGGCAGTACCAAGTTATGTGAATCTACGGTTTCTGTTCCGGATACACATATCAACACAAAACAAACTTTGGAGGAGCCAAGTCTGAGCGGTGTAGAGGATGTGATCACTAGACAAAATAAGGTAAGTGAGTGGCCCACAGTCAAAACCAGGGAAAGAAAAGTGAGGAAACAGAATGCGACCTCTTCGTTTGGCGCCAAATCGGAAGCGGATTGCAAGGTAGAGACGATGTTAGGAATTGAAATTCCACAGCGTGTCAAGACGGACCTTGTTGACAGGTCAGTCATTTTTCTTAAATGAGGAAAATCTTCCGATAAGAAACCAAAGGCTAGATTGGAGCATGATCTCGGTCACATTAAATTCTTAATAAGCAAGCTACTGCCAGAAACAGTTTTAGGAGTTGACATCTGTGAGCTTTAGAGAATAGGACAAAAGGTAAATTCTGAAAGTACTCAGGAAAGCCGTCTCTTGAAGGTTACCTTTGCTACGGTTGAAGAAAGAATCCTGATACTGGGAGACTCACGCAAACTGACTGGATCTGGAATATACGTCCAAGAGTATCTCAGCCTGATTGCTGGTATTAAGAGACGAGCTGCAAAAGTATAAATAAATGAGGGTCGCCGAAACGGTGAAAGAAACCTCGTCCTTAAAGTTCTTCACATTGTAAAAGTTCGGAGCGAAACGATCTCAAAACAACTCTGGGCAGGAAGGGAAAGTTATTCACAGAATTAAAGGTGTGCCACACAAATACTCGCAGCCTACTTAATAAAATGGCAGAGCTCAAGACAGTGGTAGATATAGAAAAACCTGATGTTATTGCTGTCTTAAAAACATGATTAACGTCGGAAGTGTATGATAATAAAATTCAGTCGACTGGTTTTTTATCCAGTTGGGCTGATGGATTAAACCGAGGGGGAGATGGAGATATCCTGTACACGTAAATACCTTAACCATACGAGTTACTGAAACACTGGCACAT
This sequence comes from Schistosoma mansoni, assembly GCF_000237925.1. Classification (NCBI taxonomy): domain Eukaryota; kingdom Metazoa; phylum Platyhelminthes; class Trematoda; order Strigeidida; family Schistosomatidae; genus Schistosoma; species Schistosoma mansoni. Next base: position 1,980,327 of record NC_031496.1, read on the forward strand.
GATTCACGGACATGTGAACTAGTGTGTTGCAAGCTGAAATGTAGACGGCAATATATTGAATTAGTTGCAGTATATCGCAGTCCAGAATGTGTAGTAGATGCAATCGTCACTCCCATACCTAAAATCGGATCGCGACAACTTCCGTCGAACTACAAACCTGTCAGCCTAGCCAGTATCATAGTTAAAATACTGGAATGAATAATCAAAAAAACCATAATGACATTTGTGAAAAGCAACAATTTGTTAAACAGCGAACAACATGGTTTCAGAAAAGGTTTATCTTGCACAACAAACCTCCTTATAGCAAGGGAGCAATGGATAAAGGCACTAGACAACAGAAAGTCAGCAAATGTGGTCTACATAAACTACAGCAAAGTATTTGTCAAGGTGCTAACAAATAGACTACTCGTGAAGCTAGAAAATCTTGGTATTGTCGGACCATACGAAGAGCAGCTTGAAAAGCTAGACCTCGTCACTCTGTCCTATCTCAGATTAAGAGGTGATCTGATTTCGATGTATAGAATACTAAGGAATGATTTTGGACATAATATATTCTCTTTTTTCTTCTCAATAGATCGAGGCATCTCAAAGTACATAATGGGTGAGTAGAAAAGTGAAGAACGAACGAATTACCTGTAACATACAGGTTTTCACACAGAGTTATCAGATCTTGGAACCTGTTACCCGAAGTAGTGGCGTCCGCACCTTCAGTTGACTCATTCAAGAGAAGACTGGACACTCGTAGAAGCATACTAGAAAAGGAATAACATCGGTCATAGGCCTTATGTCTTTACTAAACAAATCTGAATGTTTGAAACATTCCAGGTCATGAGCGTTTATCGAATCTCGCGGTGCGGTATGCCAAGAGACAAAGCGGTGTGCGATATTTTAGATGCTTCGTTTTATAAATCACCCTACCGTGACAGGAGGAATGATGTAAGTGATTGGACACTATATTCACCTTCATGCTAGTCATTCATCGTAACAAAGTATTTGGTTTTGTTCCCGTACGAGCAATCTTTCTAAGGCACATAGTAAAATATCTGTTCTTTAAAAATATCTTCCTGCTAAAGTCACGTTTATTAGTTGTAAAATTACCGTTGCAACTGTGACGTGGTGCACGTAATAACGTATAAAAGCCTTGAGGATTCATATGATACGCTTAACAAATGAATTGTGCAAAATATTCACATATTTCTACTTCAGATGTTTCGTAAGCCGGACTTTCGTTTACTGCCATTGCAATATGTTACCAATCGGCTTTTTGGGCAACACATCGCAAAAATCTTTTGAGACGAGTCCACAGTATTTTGAACAAAATTACTATCAGAACTATCCGCACGGATATTTTAGTTACATAACCGAAGTCCCACGTAAGGATTTAAACTAATGTCTTTTTGGTTAAGTATGTCGAGATAAGGGTCGCTTATCGTCTGTAACTTTTAGGAACGAACAAGCTGATTCAGAAGATAATATACATACTCTGAAATAAGTTTTGGATAACAGTAACACTCAAATGCTCATAGATTCAAGAAGCTCGTAGGAAAATAATAGCAGGTCGATCTTACATGGATATTGAGCTAGTGTTGACCAGATTATTCATATAACTTATTATATTTCCTTAAGACCATGTAAACGTGTTCATTTAACTTGGTTAAAATTGGTTCGTCAGCTTAAATTTTACCTTAATTCAAACACTGCATTCAGTATACATACCATGAACTCTCCATTTTGATATATATTTATGTACGTGGATTTAGAGGTATTTTTATAGATATCAAACGGTCTGTAATAAAGGTTTTGTCAATATATCGCCTCCAAGTCAACAAGTTACTTAGTGAGGTTGTGTCTCAATGGATTGCACAACTACTCAAAGCTAAAATACGAGGTATTTAAGATCTAATCATCCCCACAACTAAATAAGACCATTTTGTTAACACTGAAACGGTTGGCTGTAGGACAGCAATCAAAGTCGCTGAGAAGAATTATCAAAAGGCAAGCAACTACAAGAGTCGTCATATGCTGTCGTAATTTTAACAATGTGATGCAAACATCGATCATAGGTTTTTTAAAATTGCCTTTTAATTACTTTTCATTAGGGATCATGGCACTACTCAGCCCTCCAAACTGGAGCAGGTGGAATGAAATTCTAACCCATGTTTTGATAATTGGTGGCATGATATTTTTATAATTTATTCACTACCCTTATTTCATGGTTACCTGTCTTAGCATAGAATTACTGTTGTGCTTAAAAGAGTGACAAGATATTATAACCCTCATTATAATTTAATTTCAGTTTTCTCCACGGGAATTATCTCAGTGTTTAAGAGAAACTACCACTTTATACATCGGGAATTTGTCTTTCTATACTCGTGAAGAACAAATTTGGGAACTATTTAGCCGAGCCGGCGAAATCAAGCGCGTTATTATTGGGGTTACACAGATTTGATAAAACTCCATGTGGTTTTTGTTTTGTGGAATATTGTACACGGGACGGTGCAGAAATGGCGATGAGATATATTAACAAAACCCGATTAGATGATCGAATAATTCGCACAGACTGGGATGCGGGTTTTGAAGAAGGAAGACAGTATGGACGAGGAAGAAGTGGTGGACAGGTAAAATGCTTTAATTTCTCGTTATTATACGTAATTGTGCTAACTACATACTTTGAGGACTTACATACTAGTTAGGTACTAATAGACATTAGAACTTTAGAACCTCAAGAAAATGTACATCAACCCACTTGCTACATTTCACATTATGATAAAAAATTAATGAAGGAATAATTACTCCAGTAACCTCATAAGCAACTCAAGCCTCAAAAAAAGTAATACTCTCAAAACTTCTGCACAAATTTAAGACCAGTTTATTTTGATGATCTTCGTTATGTGATCTAGCCTATCCTCATTAGGCAGATACATTTATGCTAACCATGCTAAATTTGTCAACATGACGGTTGACTCCAGATTAACACAGATACCGTGCGTCTGTAAGTTGTCCAGGATTCCTGTAGTTTCCTCAACCTCGAAATGGTCTTCCGATGTACATATTCATTTGTCTAATAAACGATATATTGTAGTGCGTAACTGTGCGAATTTTATCATTGTTATGTAAGATGAAATGATAAGTGTAGTGTAAACTTCGCCAGACTTGTGTTCTTTTATCTTACCTTTCGTCTGCATAATACCTTTGTCAGAATGTGAGGGACGGTAAGAAAGTTTGAAAATTCAAGGGACGAAATTCTTCTATGGACAGAAAGTTTACCTGTGTTCTAGTTCCTAAAAACTATTTAATGATTATAAATTGGCTGTAAAGACATATCTTTCAAAAATATGGTAACTCCAATTCTTATTATTAGTTTATTTCAATCAATTGTCAGAACCGCAACTTGTCGATTGACCGATATTTGCTAATTTGTCTACTTCTGGTTTTAAGCTTAAGATATACTTATTAGTCAGTCTGATACATAACTAGAGATGGACTAGTCAATAGGATCCTACAAGGAAAAAATAAGCACAACTTTCTTATTATAAATATCGTATGTAGGTATCAATGCCAAAGTTAAACTTGATAGTTTCAAGTAAATTGGACATAGTTCAAAAGATTTCAGGATTTGATTAATGTTTAATGGACATCTGCTAGATATTGTCATCCTCTAGTAAGCCATTAATAAGGTCCAGACACTTATCAATTGGAATAGTAATGTATAAAGATACATCATAGTTTACTGTGCAGCAGTTCGTTCCGTCCTACTTTATGGCAGTGAAACATGGCCGATAAGAGTAGAGGATATTCGTAGGCTGCTAGTATTCGATCATAGGTGTCCTCGACGCATTGCTCGTATATCCTAGGACCACCGGGCAAGTAATGTAGTTGTTAGGAAACGGGTAATAGGTAAGGATGGCAAATCAATTGATGAAGTAGTGAAACTTGATCAGTTGAGATGGCTGGGATACGTGTTACGTATGCCCAACCACCGACCGCCCCGACGTGCAATGTTTTATGGTGTAGGAGTAGGTTGGGAGAATGCTAGAGGCGGCCAGACCAAAACGTGGCACAAGTCCATGAAGTCACTGACAGTCTGACTGAGCCATGCTGGTAGGTGTAGACTACCTGGTTGGGATTCGCGAGATGATAGCAATCGATTGAAGAGACCTTGAATGACAGGGCTCAAAATCGTTTGCAATGGCGAAGGTGCATCGACTCTTTGTGTTCTCCCAAATTCTAATCTTCTGAATTCCTCATGTCTCTACCTTTTTTCTCTTTCCAAATTTATTTCTCTGGATTTTACTCCTTCAGTTACATCTTCAAACCCTAATCTTTCGGATTACTGCTTATGCTATTACTACTTTTACCACTATGGGATTCGAATGGACAACTGCATCTTTGTGTTAATGTGGGATGGCAACTCGAACTGATGTACATACGTACGAAGTTCTACGTTGTGACTGGCTGACTCATAGTTCACCATTGTTTTGTCCTCGTTGATAGAAAATTCCGAAGTCTTCGGTTTAAATACGGATAAATCCTTTAAGGCATTACTTAGGTCATGTTGAAATGGCTTCAGTATATTGCTTAGATATTAAGATAAAGCACATGTGGGGGTATTTGTGGAGCCTACTATGGGTCTTAAATGGATATCAGGTTTGTGAATTTTCGGTAGCCCATAAAAACGTGATGTGTTGGATTTGAGATATAAACTAGGCTATAAGGAAACGCCAATAAAAGCCTTTAGTTCTTTTAGAACTCCGCTCGTCTCAGGTCTAACTTTAATTTTAAACATATAAAGGTTTTTTGAATCGATTTCTACAAACGATCCCATAGATAGATGTTCAGGGGCTTTTTCTTCTGTCTCTTTTGTTCATAACCTCTGTTTTGTTGACTTTGTCAGGCTTGGTGATGACAATCGTTCTATTATTTTATAAGGAGCATAGAGCTCTCCATTAATCTTCGGAAACATTAAATGAAAGGCATTTCTGTTTTGTCAAAATGTGAAATGCTTTCTGGCACAATATATTATCATTAATGGCTTTGTTCAATATTATTTTTTGGTCCAATATAGAAATCTCAGCACGAGGTGACTGCCTATTCAGAAGTTTACTTAAGTATCGATTCTAGAATTGGGACGATTTCTAGGGTACCAGACATAGATGATGAATCTTTTTAATTAATTGAGGAATAATCCTATTAATTTACTTTCAAGTCATTTAATATCATAACCAAATTATGACATTACCTCTAATTCGGTTATGATCATCAGTTACTTTTCGCATTATTTATGTATTTCTTCGTATATCAAACAATTGAGAATAACGCCATCACTAAAGCATTAACATCCCAATGAAATAAACATCATTATATTATGTGAAATACTATTAATTATCAGCCCTCAAATGCTCTGGTACGGCCGAGAGTGAGTAGAGTCCGCTCTTCTTCTTGAAATGCTATCACATGGCCACGCTTATATAACCCCTGCCAGGGAAGTTCTACTCACTGCCTTCTCGTACCACGGGTGTTGTTTATGAAATTGAAATGACGAAAAGCGAAGGTCCGGCGCTTTAACTGGGTTGGCGGACACGGAAAGTTCACCTAGAAGAGTTGGAAAACCCTGATTCTAAACCAATGGTGCACATGGGCTGCAGTATCCTGATGGAACAAATGGCGTATGAATCAATCGTTGGTCACTAGCTACTATGGGACTGCATCTCCTTACGATGCTCCACTGCCTTATGGATCAGACTTTTAGGTCAAAGGCTCCGGGTGTGGCCTCCTAAGAAAACCACCTGCTTCGGTTTTGGCACCTGAGCAGTATGATAGCCCTCACACAAATCAAATGAGATTTGTGTGGCACATATATATCTGGTGCCCCCTTTGTACCAATATTTTTTTGTGTTTAAGGTACCCATTAATTATCACCTTCGTTAGGACAAGCTACTCAGTCTGATTCTCATCAAATTTCACTGTAATACTGATTATCGTTCTATGCTTCTAACAAAGATTCATGTTAATCATCCATACCATGGAGCTAATATTGTAAATAATACTGATACAGAAAGTCAGGTACAGGAAGTTGAATTTTGAAGGCAACACTAAGCATTACCTATCTGGTCTCATATCAATAAAATTCTACGAGTAATCTATCATGCTTCGGCTAGTTGAAAAGAAAATAGCTTTAACAGCGATCTGATATCAGTTGGGCATAACCCTTGAACACCATGAGACTATTGGACTTTTTCGGTGGTTTGAAAATTCTTGTTATTGTTTAACCGTGTTCTTAACTAGTATTAAACTCCTTTAAAGCCAAAACTCTACTTCGTTATGCAACCTTTGTGCTTAAAATTAACCTATTGGTAATTTTTTTTCCTGGTTACAACCAAATGTTAATGTCGAGTTCATGTAGGCGGTATTGTACACTAGTTTTATGTCAAAATTCATATCAACTATCAGTGTTGCTAAGAGAAGATTATGTATGTTGTTGTGTTTTCTTCTAATAAATAACCTTAGGTACGAGATGAATTCCGTAAAGATTATGACGCCGAACGAGGTGGTTATGGAAAGTTGGCTCAACGAGATGGAGAATAGTTATTATTTTTATATCTTGTATTTTAATATTATAGAAACAAATAATACTAATGTACATACAGTTCGGCTTTCTTTCGCAAAATGATATATACATATATCCGATAAACAGTAGTATAAATTTAAAACTGTTCGTTGAGGACTTGGAATACTAATACCTCTTCTAACTTGAGTTAAGTAAGACGAGAAAGGCAAATGTTTTAATGGACAACGTATTTAACCGGCAATTTATTATGTGTGAAAGTCGATGTTTTCGTGAGTTACGTTAACATTTAGTGGTCATATACAAAACTTGCCTCGATTCCAGACTGTTCTGCAACTGATAATCATAATCTTGTTCATGTTACAGAGTATAGGGAATGAGAACATCAAACAATGTCAGACCCTAAATCACGCTCCCAAATATTCGCCTTGGATGTTACTAGGCACTAGTTTTTTTCAAGCGGACTATATCTTATGTCAGAATATCAAGTCCCCTAAAAAACCTATTAAATGGTCTCTACCTTCCAGTTGGGTCGGTAGAGGTTAACAGGTGACAAAATCGCCAATCTCAATATCGAATTTTATGAGCTTTTCCTTAGCACTAGCAGTTTTCTATCAACTCTGAATCTTTATTGCTCCTCAATATAGTAGATCCTAGCCGTGTCTGTTGAGTCCAGAACATAGTATCCGCCTCCACTAGATGAATAATATGTTCCAGACATACGTAGCTTATATATAAGCAGACCAGACCGCATCATACGATGAAATGAAAAAATAATTATATAGGATAAATCCGAAAGTGGCTGTGAATATAGGGGACTGTAAGTGATAGACTGGGAATAAATCAAGAATGTTAAATCGTATAATAGTAACCAGTAAGTCAAATGAAAGCTTATGATAAAAGATATAAATATATGTAGTCTAGTTGCTTAATAGTTATAAATAAGAATGTATATATGTAATAAGAGTCTATAAATAACTCCCACGAGTTACCAATAATTTAATCCGCTTCCAATACAACAAAGGTTCCTGGGAGCTTAAATTCTACAACAATAACTACCGAACGTCTAAACTATTCCATGAACATTTGCCATTCATTCGCATGACTTTTTATCTGTTTCTTCGTGATAGAGGGGTACGCAGTCAGTCAGCTACAACGTAGGACCAGGGGTACGTAGTAACCTGGTATTAACTTTTAAGAAACTGTCTAGCGTCTGAGAAGTACTTATTGTTGTGAAGCACCAGTCTACCGTTATCCAGGTCTTCTAAATGAAGTGATAACAGTCAAACTCATTCTACTGATCCTATGATTGACCCACTGTCGTGGAGTAGTGCATACTGAACTGTACAGACCTACTGTTCCGCTAGTATTAATGGATAATCAAGACGTAGACACTTATTTGTCAGATATTAATATACTAGTTTTTACATACTGCTGAGTTGTGTGGTTAATTTCAACCGACGCAATCTTACTACGTTGTAACGCTTCTCATCTATAAACGTGCTTGGGAAATTTTACAAAATGATGGGACAAGAATGGGAAGATAAGTAGGTAACCCATTTCCGAATAGTAACAGTGACAACAAATCGAATAAATGTGGTACGACTAATGGTGAGTGGTGTCAATATGTTGATGAGGATAAGGCCGACTAGGGTACATTATGCTTGTCGTCATGCTGAAGGCGTTTGATCTACTAATCATTTTTAGCTCTACTTGGAGTATTTATTCATAGAGGTCGCTGTTTTACTATCTATAACCCTGTGTTCAGATTTTGCTATCACAGCCCTGTGCTTATTTTTGACGTGATTTGTTTGTTCACTGAATAGAACCCATATTCCGTAAAGAAGTAACTGCCTGTTCCGATTGCCTACTCAGGGTATTCACTAATATAGGAGTAGGACGATACTTGAGGAGTCTTTTACTTGAACACTGACTAAAGAAAGTTACAAGGAACCCGGAGGTTAGGTTACTTTGCTTGGAAATCTACGTTTCGTTCCAACATTGTCTATATGGCGGTCAGGGTGGGTGAAGCTCATTGGCAATATCTAGGTGAAGCATCACCAACCTGTACAGTTACAGAATATAATGGGAAGTTAATTCGCGCCGCATAACTAACCGCCAATTACTAAGGAGACGGTATTGTCGTAGATTACAAAGTGAGTCCTGCGCTCTCGATATGCGTGCCTAGTCAGAGATCCATTTGTCAGAATGGATAAAGATGTACATGCGAAGTAACTAAGATCTTCATCCTTTAACGCCTCATTCAAGAAAGTATAAATCAAACTAATTTTACAGTTTCCTCGAAAGTATCAAGACTGATTTTGCTTAGTATCAGAGATATGGTACGCCCTACACTAGTCAACACATTCAACGATAAGGTAGAAAGTAGTATTTTTAACCGACACTAGTCGCTATGATGATTTTAACAAGATCGTAACTCAGTCTCGAGGAGGTGGCTGAACGGTCCAAGACTCTTCATTATCAGATGCTTACGAAAAAGCCACCTAGTATACAATACTTACATCCAACAACTTCCTGACTGGATACATGGGACACAATCAAGATAGGGGGTTGCCAGTTGCGTACAAACTACCAGGCAGAAATGTTGGGAACTACATTAATTGGCTCTAGTGTGGTAAATGCTCATAAAATATCGACATACTAAGAAACACGTCAGGGAGCATCAAGACTTCTGATTAGGTTTAGTGGTCTCATTAATATCCTGAAAGCTTGAATCAACTATTGGGAAACTCACATAGTCTATAACTCTTATCTGAAATACCTAAGCAAATGTTACACTTATTCATTTCCCCACAGTGACCCTTTCGGATGTGCCAGTTGGAGATCATGGGATTGCACTGATATAATAATTGAACTAGCGACAGTAGTCATGTAGAATCCTTTTACGAGCTTATATTGTAATATACAGGATCAACCATGTAAGCGTGGATAGTTTGAAAATAGACAAGTGAAACGACTCGAATTCGGTATCAATGGACGCCCTTTGTAATATTCATTCCTACAAGCCGGATATCGCAGTGCAACTTACACTTGTGTACTGTTCTAGGGAATAAATGTAACATCTCACGAGAAAATCGTATTCAGATACAATAAAACGAACAGAAAAAATACACGGTAGTTATTGAAATTTATTTGTGCGAACGTATGAAAAGTATTTTGGATGAATATGAAGTCTATCCAATCTACCATGACGGAATAAAAAGATAAGAACCGGGAAGTTTAAATGTTTTAAAGTGAAACAAGCATGCCTTTTATTAGAGTTTGAGCTTTCGGCTTGCCACACAGCAATTCAACTAATTTCATTGCAAAAGCAAATGCAGTTCCTGGACCTCGACTTGTAACGAGTTTATCATCAACAACAACATTGTCTTCACAATATTTATAACTCGGAAGTTGATCCTGGAAGCCTGGATAAGATGTCAGCCTTTTTCCTATAGCGATTTTGTGGGATTCTAGGGCGATCGGTGCAGCACAGATTGCTGCAATGTACTTGCCGTGTTTTTCGTGCTCTTTAAGTATTTTACCAACTAATTCCGATGACGCCATAGCATTAGAACCACCCATACCACCTGGCATTACTACCAGATCAAAAAGTTTTGACGAAACGCTAGAAAGTGAAACATTTGGCTTTATACAAACACCATTGCTTCCCTTAAGCACTCCATCGCCCTGAAGTCCACCAACAGTAACGTTTACCCCTGCTCTAGCCAGTACATCAGCAACCGTCACAGCCTCAATCTCTTCAGCTCCCTCAGACAGAATCAACAAGGCTGATGCACTCATTTCTGCTCTTGATGATCAGGGTCAAGGTCAATATGAACTCAACGTCCAATATATTTATTAAGCTCTTGCGCAGTCATCAATCTTCAATGAAAAAATAGTAAATCAGTTGACGTATGCCAATTGTTGCGGTATGTCTTTTAATAAAGATGCAGTTTTAACCAGTATATATTATTTGATCTCTTGATTTTTCAATGTTGTACTAACGAACGGCTTTTAGTCTTTGGTAACACTCAGAAGAGGTATTTCAGTTCTCCAACAACAACTGAGTTCAAATTTTTCGTTATTCTAAACGAAAGCGCTTGTATCATGGTTATATGGTTACTAGGATTATCAGCTCGCGCGCTACTAGGTAATCAACTATGTCAGTCAGTCAGTCACAACGTAGAACTTCGTACGTATGTACATCAGTTCGAGTTGCCATCCCACATTAACACAAAGATGCAGTTGTCCATTCGAATCCCATAGTGGTAAAAGTAGTAATAGCATAAGCAGTAATCCGAAAGATTAGGGTTTGAAGATGTAACTGAAGGAGTAAAATCCAGAGAAATAAATTTGGAAAGAGAAAAAAGGTAGAGACATGAGGAATTCAGAAGATTAGAATTTGGGAGAACACAAAGAGTCGATGCACCTTCGCCATTGCAAACGATTTTGAGCCCTGTCATTCAAGGTCTCTAACAATCGATTGCTATCATCTCGCGAATCCCAACCAGGTAGTCTACACCTACCAGCATGGCTCAGTCAGACTGTCAGTGACTTCATGGACTTGTGCCACGTTTTGGTCTGGCCGCCTCTAGCATTCTCCCAACCTACTCCTACACCATAAAACATTGCACGTCGGGGCGGTCGGTGGTTGGGCATACGTAACACGTATCCCAGCCATCTCAACTGATCAAGTTTCACTACTTCATCAATTGATTTGCCATCCTTACCTATTACCCGTTTCCTAACAACTACATTACTTGCCCGGTGGTCCTAGGATATACGAGCAATGCGTCGAGGACACCTATGATCGAATACTAGCAGCCTACGAATATCCTCTACTCTTATCGGCCATGTTTCACTGCCATAAAGTAGGACGGAACGAACTGCTGCACAGTAAACCCGTCCTTTTGTTGCTAGACGGATATCTCGCCTATGTCATAAATGACGCAAGTTAGCGAAAGCTAGACGAGCCTTCTGTATCCGTGCTGAGATTTCGTCACACACCAGACCAAAAGGGCTGATGAGAATACCAAGATAAGTGAAGCAGCCAACACGCTCAACTACTTCACTCCCTATCATTAGTTCAGGTGTCGATGCAACCCAATCCTGAAGTAACATTCTGCACTTCGAGGGTGAGAATCGCATCCCGAGCGTGCCTGCATAGTTGCTTATGGTGGTCAGAAGACTCTGCATTTTGTCAGCGCCTTCACCAAATAAAACTATGTCGTCGGCGTATTCTAAGTCAACATGTGAGCCTCCCGGTAAAAGTTCAACTCCTGGAGATTGAAATGATGAAAGTGATATCTCTAAAAGCATGTCAACGACAAAGTTAAAGAAGAATGGAGAGAGTGGACAGTGCTGACGAACACCACTTGAGGTAATCAATTCTGATGATGGTTCGCCATAAGCTTTAACTCGACTAGTTGTCTCCAAGTAGAGAGCCTTTATAAGGTTAATGTACTTCTTTGGTACTCCTTTCAGTGACAAACACTGCCATAGAACCTCACGATCAACGGAGTCAAATGCCGCCTTAAGGTCAAGAAATACTACTATTGTGGGACGTCTGAATGTATGTCTATGTTCTAGGACCTGACGTAGAGTGAATATCTGGTCTATGCAACCACGTCCAGGTCGAAAACCAGCCTGGTCTTCTCTAGTCTGCTCTTCACGTGCTTTGGTTAGGCGTCCAAGTATTATTGAAGCTAATATTTTAGACACTATATTAGTCAAACTGATCCCTCTGTGATTGTCACAGGAGGACTTATGTCCTATCTTATTGACTGGCACAATTAGTGATTGGGACCAGTCAGATGGAATTACGTCCAGTTCCCAGATTCTACCTAAGACCTCAGTCAATCTCGCTGCTAGTACTGGACAACCATCCTTAAAAATCTCAGGGGTAAACCTGTCAGGGCCTGCTGCTCTCCCTCGCTTCAGATTTCCGATAGCTTTTTCAACCTTGTAGAGAGTTGGAGGACTTACATCAATTCGCCATTCAGGACGACTGGGGATCATGGGTAACTGAAGTGTGGCTGAAGGCCAGTTGAACTGATCCCTAAAGTGTTCTGCCCATCGATCCAATCTCCTGGATTGAGAATGAATGATATGCCCATCTTTATCTGAGATGGTTTCACTGATAGTTGGGTTCCTAATGCCGGTTTCTTTAGCGAGTCTGAATAGCTGTCTGCTGTTACCTATTGCCGCTGCCTTTTCCATCTATCTTGCTTTCGCTACCCACGACTGTTCACGATCATTACGTAGGCTTCTTATTAGCCTTCGCTTGAGCTGACTCCGCTCTTTGTTATGTTCAGAGCCAGGTGGGATGAGTTTTCGAGCGTCTATCAGTGCGGTAGATGCTGCCGAGATCCATTGTTTCTCCCTAAACTTATGGTTTACCTTACTGGCGGATATCACTGCTGTTTCCACAGCTTTTCGGATGTCATTCCACGCTGCCTCGGGGTAGGCACAACTTACATGGCTGCCCAACTGATTTTCCAGTTGTCCCTGAAATACTTTTTTAGCTTGCCTATCATTAAGTAGAACCCTTAGAGGCTTACCTACAGTGTCTTTCTTACGTCCAGTAAGACGCAGACAGATACGTGCTCGCACTAGAGTATGATCTGATTCTAAACATGTGCTCCAGAATTAGCGACAGTCTTCTATCGAGTGTAGCAAGCCCATTCAACTACTGTATTATTTGTGTGCTCTCTGTAATCCTAACATTTAATCCACTTTGTAAATTTATGTGTGAGTCTGATTGAGCGCATGTGTCTGCACATCAATCCTTAATCTGTTCTCTCATTGGTTGTAAACAAAGACAATCAATAATTTATCCACAACCATTAACACTCAAAAATATATATGGATTTTTAACACTCACACACACACTTGTTTTCCCGGTGTGCTTGCTATCTGTACGCTTGCGGATTTTACCGAGCTTCAACAATAAACTATCTTTATAACTGGTGTTCAGGCTTTTGAATAATCTCGAGTAAACCCGTAATTCTACTAGGAGATTTAGCCTTCAGTAAATATTCAGTTAGCGGGATATAATTTATTTATTGGAGTCAGATATAGAGGAATTAATCCTCTACAAAATTGGTGAGCCGCATTTTGAACACGCACCATTATTCCACAAAGTTGGTAATCCGCTTTTTGAACGCGCACCATCTCTGTACAAGTCTGCTGCATATTCTCTAAGCATATATCATAAAGAACTTCACATTGGAATTACTGTTACAATTATTAGCAATTCGTTGACAGTCATAATATATTCATTCATAGCATTGTCCCTTTGGAATTATATTGATATACTCGCATATTTGTACCCAAAGTGACAGTTTTTTTATTCCGTGAGTCTCTCATTTATATTTCTTGTTGTTGTTGATTATCTCTTCATATTGTGTATCTTAGTCCACAGCTTATTATCATTGCTACTGTTATTATTTCTTTGTGTCATGTCACTCGATAATTCGCTTAGCCTTTCATCTAAGTCTATTTCCGTGGGTGCCATCTCTGTACCTTTACCTGTTTTTAATCCTCGAAAGGCAGAACTCTGGTTTGCACGCTTAGAAAGCTTTTTTGTTACAAACAAAATCACAAGCCAGATCACGAAATTTAGTTACGCAAATTCGTTGCTGCCGGATGACGTTATTGAGCAAGTGCCTGACGTCATTTTTAAACCGGGTCCTGACTCACCATATGATTGCCTAAAAAGAGAGGTCATACGTGTTACATCTCTCACTGACCAGCAGACGATCGATCAACTTTTAGCCAATGTAGAGCTAGGTGATAACACACCTTCCCAATTAAAACGCCATATGACAAGTGTTTTAGGGAATCGTATAGTTGATAAACGTCTATTATATCAATTGTGGCTCAGACGCCTCCCACAAAACATACAGCAGATACTCGCAATTGGAGACGAGGATGTCGATTTTGACAAGTTGGCGGATATAGCCGATCGAATTTACGAGCGGACCAGGACTCACTCGGTATTACACGTACAAACAAACTCAACCGACGAGATCGCCGAGTTACGACAGACAGTCGAAGTCCTCACTAAACAGATAGCTCAGCTCCAACTTTCGAATGCCTATCACTGCAAGTGTAGAGGAAGGTCCAGAAGTCGTACACGTCGTAGTCCAAGCACCATCCGACATAACATTTGCTGGTACCATAAAACGTTCGGTAAACAAGCTAAAAAGTGTATTCCTCCCTGTAATTTTGCAAGCACACGGAAAAGGGAACATCAAGGCCGACAATTAGTGACGACTGCGGTCACCGGCCACAACTCACACGAAAGTCGTTTGTTATATGTCACGGACAGAAGAACCGGAACACAGTTCTTAGTCGACACCGGGGCAGAGGTTAGTGTAGTACCACCTACTGCACTCGGGAAAAAGACACCTGACCCCATACTGAAACTAAGAGCCGCGAATAGATCCGAGATCAAGACATACGGCAAAAGACATTTGCAATTGCATTTCGGTCCCAAATCCAACTTCTCATGGAACTTCATCATAGCTGATGTTCTTGTTCCCATTATCGGTGTTGATTTCCTGCAATCACATAAAATACTCGTAGACGTTAGAAACCGGAAGCTGGTACTTGCCGATCACAGCAGCGTAATCAAAGGAATTCTATCTAATGAGAAGTCTATACATTTATTGGTCAAACCTCATCGCGAGAATGACAAGTACGTCAATTTACTTAAACAGTTCCCAGACTTATTAAGACCTTGTTTCAAAGGTGACAAACTGACACATACTGTCGTACACCACATTAAGACAGAGGGAGCACCAGTATTTGCACGTCCAAGACGCCTTGACCCCTCTCGTCTGACTCTCGCAAAGAATGAGTTCAACAAAATGATAGAGTTGGGTATCATACGCCCCTCCGATAGTCCATGGGCATCACCGCTGTTATGGTACCTAAGAAAAACTCTTCTGAGGTTAGACCTTGTGGCGATTACAGAGCTCTTAACAGCAGGACTGTACCAGATAGATATCCGCTTCCACACTTACATGACTTTACTCACAGTCTATCTGATGCAACGATTTTTTCAAAGGTTGACCTCGTCCGTGCCTACCATCACATCCCAATTCACCCGGATGATGTTCCTAAAACAGCCATCACTACCCCATTTGGGTTATACGAATTCGTTCGCATGCCTTTTGGATTGAAGAATGCTGCACAAAGTTTCCAACGTTTTATTGATCAAGTCGTACGTGGCTTACCGTTTGTATATGCCTACATAGATGACTTACTTATCGCCAGCAAAGATGAAAACGAACATCTAACTCATCTAAAATTGCTTTTTGAGAAGCTAAACGAATATGGGTTAACAGTCAATCTCGATAAGTGTGAGTCTGGAAAGCAATCCCTCATCTTTTTAGGCCACTTACTCGACAATCAAGGTATTAGACCGGTTCCTTAGGAAACACAAATCATTAAAAGTTATCCTTTACCTGACTCCTTCAAGAAACTACGACGTTTCCTTGGGATGATCAACTTTTATCGACGTTTTATTCCGAAATGTGCTGACATAGCGAAACCGCTAACGGATTTATTAAGGGGACGCGCCAAATCCCTAATGATGACACCGCAAGCAATTCAAGCTTTCGAACAGTTGAAAAACGCATTAAGCACTGAGGCGTTGCTGGTTCCACGGAAGGTTAACGCACCTTTAGCAGTAATGACCGACGCCTCTAATGTAGCGGTAGGTGCTGTACTTCAGCAACGCGTCAATCAACAATAGCAACCCCTAGCATTTTTCTCAAAAAAGCTAAATGCGACGCAAACAAAATATAGCACATTCGGTAGAGAACTGTTGGCCGTCTATTTAGCCATCAAACACTTCCGGTATATGTTAGAAGGCAATTCTTTTACAATATTTACTGATCACAAGCCGCTAACTAAATCCTTGATGCAAAACCATGATAAATACAGTCCACGTGAAATTCGTCAACTAGAATTGATTTTGCAATTTGCAGCTGACGTACGCTATATAAAAGGCATGGAAAACGATGCAGCAGATGCGCTATCTAGATTAAACATTAATAGCTCCTCAATCCATGATATAAACTGTCAAGATATTACAGTAGAAAAAGCTGGTAAACATGCTACTGTTAGCATCGACAGAATAAAACCAGCGTTTTCAGAGCACATCAAGAAGCAGACAACGAAACCATCCAAATCCGCATCAAAGCAAGCACTACACAAACTACCTGTAACAATCAATACTTCATACGGAAGTTCAACGGCTACAGAAACTACTATAAAATCAGGTAGGAGAGTACACTTTCCAGATAGGAACGTAGCAACAACCATACTTATCTAGCCCAAATGCTACAAATTGTTCTCTATTTTTATTAACTGTTCTTTATTGGCCCCACGGAACTTCATTATACTTACTTTTAACTTCATGCAATCCTTATACACATACATAAAACGTTTCAACACATACAAACTATCATTACAACTTAACGCTTACTCATCACATCGGATTGTACATTTATTTTATAAAAATTTTTTTATCACTTTGTCGAACATAGATGTTAATAAAAAAAATCTTTGTTATGAAAAAAAATATCTACATTCTGAATGGGAACTTATGTAGCAAGCCCATTCAACTACTGTATTATTTGTGTGCTCTCTGTAATCCTAACATTTAATCCACTTTGTAAATTTATGTGTGAGTCTGATTGAGCGCATGTGTCTGCACATCAATCCTTAATCTGTTCTCTCATTGGTTGTAAACAAAGACAATCAATAATTTATCCACAACCATTAACACTCATAAATATATATGGATTTTTAACACTCATACACACACACACACTCACTTGCTTTCCCGGTGTGCTTGCTATCTGTACGCTTGCGGATTTTACCGAGCTTCAACAATAAACTATCTTTATAACTGGTGTTCAGGCTTTTGAATAATCTCGAGTAAACCCGTAATTCTACTAGGAGATTTAGCCTTCAGTAAATATTCAGTTAGCGGGATATAATTTATTTATTGGAGTCAGATATAGAGGAATTAATCCTCTACACGAGCCCTCCATCGGTGGCTGATAGCGATGTGATCTAATTGGGTCCAACGTTGGGACGAATTCGGGGGTCGCCATGTCAAAAGATGTTTTTCCTTATGCTTAAAGTTAGTATTTGTAAGAAGTAGGAGGTTATCTGAGCACAGCTGCAACAGACGGTCGCCATTATCTGTTCTTTGAGCCACGACACCATAAGATCCACCCAGGTGTCTTTCCCTCTCACTTAGTTTACCTACTTGAGCATTAAAGTCACCAGCCACTATTACTACATCAGAACGCCTAGCTTTTCGGAGAAGGTCAAAAAGTTTCCTGTAAAACTCATCTTTTATATCGTCTGAGCTGCAGTCAGTGGGAGAGTAGGCAGAGGCGACGAAGAGGCAACGACGGGTTTCCTTATCTTTCCGAGTCCTTACTGATCCGTTTAGTCGGACAGCGCATAGACGACTGTCTACTGGGATCCAGTCTAAAAGAGCTAGTTCTGCCCTAGGACTTAATGCTATACCTACTCCAGCGAGGCCACGGGAAGCAGCATCAGGGCTTCCAGATACACGAAGCGTGTATCGAGATGGTTCTTTATTTTGGTTAGGTGAGGTCAAATGAATGACGCTACTCGGATCTTGTATGCGCGTTTCGGAGACGCAGCACACATCGATGGTGTAAGATTCTAAGGTCCTAGCTAAGGGAGCCTGTTGTCCTATTTGGCACAATGTTCGGACATTAAAAGCTCCTACTTGTAGTTTAGAGCGTGGTTTCAGGAGACCAGGAATAACGTTCCGTGTACTCGAATCGTTTGCCCTAGCGGTGCGAGGTGATAAAAGGACGTGGGAAGGGTTAGTCGTGGAGATAAGAGAGTTATTAGGAGGTGTAGGAAGGATTTGAATGTGACCAACTTGGTCTCGTGTGCAGTTACGGGTATGAGGGCTAGTATCACTTCCCGGCTGCCCACACCGTGGAAGGGTATTTCTTGAGGGACCTGAAAAAGAAGTTGGATTAGTGTTGGTCATAACGACCTGGGAGCGTGACCGCAGTGCTCAAGGGACAACTGCTTGAGGTCGGTCACGCACGGCTTTTTTGTGGGGGATTTTTGATGTGTTAGCTCCGTTCTTCAAAGGACCTTATCGCCGGAAACGGAAATCCGTGGGATAAGGCGAGGTGTGCATTTTTAGGGTCGACCTTTTCTAACCTCACCCCTGCTTGTGGGAAGGCAGCATCGCTGTCATGCTGGTCGTCTGAAGGAAACACCCTACTGCCGCCACACCTCTGTACAGTCGGCAGTACGACTTTGCCTTCGGACCTTGGGTTTGCTGCTTTTAGTCTTACCGCTCTTCAACCGACCTGTCTGGCATGGTAGGACCTTGAGGAACGATTGTTCCAGTCAGCATAGCTCGATTGGATCATCACGATAGGCAAGCCCGACCACCACGTCAAGGTAGCAGCAACGGTCAGGAATCAGCTATGTAGTTTCAAAAAAATTATGTTAGATAAATGTGGGAGAAGACATGGATTTAAGGTAATTGTATTGGCTAAATAGACAATTTCACGTGTGCAGATGGAAAGAGAATGGACATAGTACCGGACAGTGGAGGTGATTCGGAGTAGCATAAGCTAATAATAATGATTGTTTGGATTGTAATAACAACAATCGATAGATCATTAGACATAATGAAAATAGGATATGTGAATGCCAGAATGTATTTACTAGTTAGTGTGTGTGATCAACTATTATACAAGGTTTAGTCTGATAGTTCATGATTACCTTCGTGGTTACCTAACCTCTTTTAGAAGCTTTCTACTATGAGAGCTTTAGCCACATTAGCAGGAACGTTACTGAAAATATGAAAAACTGAGTGTGAGAAAAAAATGAATTTCACCTGTGAGTTTTCGCATTGGTTTTCAATGTATCTCAGGCTGTAAGTTTTTTGTGAGCGTGACCTGCACAACTCAATATTTTGTAGGTTATGGATTTTCTGGGCACCTAGTTGCGAAAAGCATTTTAAAGATATTAACTTATGGCCGTGTAGTTTACTCGGTAAGGTATTGTCCTCGTTACATAGTAACTTCAAGTTGATGACCTTTGTTATATCTTTCACGTTTGTGTGAGTAGTTGTGCATGGTAAAATTCCCTCCAACCTACATACCATAAGACATTAGCCTTATTATCACTTTGAATATTTAGTTAATTCGTTCATCCATTCGCTTTAATGTACTACGTTCAACTACTGGTCCATCAAGGGTATTATCCATAAGCACTTATAATTATGTCTCTTCAACCGTTTCATTTCCATAGCAGTTGTTCGTCTATGGGAAATATCTTATATTCTTTAATGGTTGACTGCACAAGGTTTAAGAAGGGGTCTGTTCACCTGCATCAGCATACTGTTCAGATATCTCATTTATCTGTATACCTTATGCTTAACATTCTTCTTAAATGATAATGTTGTATCAAGTGAAGTGAAGTAATGTGATGCACTGGTGATTTTTGGGACGTAGTGAACAAAGCGTAGATTTAACGGCCAAAAAATTTTCAGTATTTGTTCTGAGTGTGGAGCTAACGAGCCTGAGTTTATTTGGTTATATCGGACTGCGTTATTCTGCATAGCGTACGAAGCGGTTTTGAGTAACTGGCATTAAATCAAGCCCAAACACTAAGTCTATACTCAATTTGGACGGTTCTAATTCAAGAAAAACTATATAGAGAACACGAAATACCTCAAGTAGTACATGTTGGGCTATATAGTCAAAGGTCTATTGAGCACAAAATGACGTTCTAAACATCCATAAATGAGTGTTCGGTACCTGACAATAAGTAAGAAGATATGATCAAGTACCCGTTCGCAAGAGTTTCAGAAACCGTTTCCAACATCCAAACAAAGTCAACAACCAAAGGCTGTATCTTGAGTTCGACCAAACACGAAGTTATCGTCAATGAAACAGCAGCATGCAATAGTAAAATTACGTAATGAATATGAATCTCTGTCTAGTCAATAATAAAAGCCCAGACAAAGATGACTGAAGAACACAAAACTTGGTTACAAGAGACTTGTATAAAAGTTAAAATACAAGATAGAGAAGGAGAAAAAAGAAATAACATTGCTGCAAAATGAAACAATTTAGACGGAACTTCGGCGTATTCCCTCCATTGTACTGACCACCTAAATCTCTCCAGCTACGTGAAGACATTTTCTAACCCATTCAGTTATGGCTATCCTAGATAACTTTCTTACGTCAATGGGTAGTGCAGCACTGACAAGAGTGTGCTTGTACATCCATAAACTTAACCCACAACATATAGTTATCCGGCTCACTTAGGAAAACAAAGATTTCTCATACCTTTTCTTGCAACCTCTTTCTTCATACGTACTATTACTGTTCTAACTAGGCTATCTCTATCTACTTACAATTGTCAGTCAATCTCATCGGCCATGTTCTGAGAGTAGTAAAGTTGTTAGTCATCACTACATCTACATCATCTTTCCACAGCTTTCTATGTTCTCGAGGCTATTTCTGTCTCATTGCAGTAACGGGAAGTATTCATTCACCTACCTATGCCAGAAAACGTTTTGGTGCATCCTTTTCCTACAATCATACTGAGTTTGATTGCAACTTCAGCGCTGCTATCCATAAAGGACCACATCAACTCTCCATCTAAAATGTCATCATTTTTGTGGCTCTGACAGCAGCTAGTGTTGACAGTTCATGGTTGGATTTAAGAGACAGGGAAAATATCTAAATAATTCGTAAATGACACTAGTACCAAACAAGTATCATTGTACCAGTAATTGAAAATTAGCCCTCAGAATTGGTCATTTTGATTTTCATGACTTTCATTATTCATAACTTCTTTAGGTGCTTCTGGACGTTTAACAGAATATGAATATGTAATTTGAGCAGAGATGGACTCCTGGTTTTCGGTATCACTGGGATATATAAAGAATAGTAAACTTTGTTCTTAAGGAATATTACCAATAAAAACATGGAAAATTATGCCCCAAACTGTCACTTGCCCGGTAACAAAAGATGGAGCTTTTCTGTCCATAAACTTTTAGTTGAACTTAATAGGTACTAACTGTCACCCAAAGTACTTTCCAAACGAAGGCAAGAGAAGACCATTGAAACGAACCACCTTTGTGAATACCACGTGTGATAAAGTGTCTATCAGTTTTACTCTTCTTTATTATGAATAGGCGAACTATACCATAGCTTGATAACTTATTAAGTTTCAAATACCTGAGGCTTTGGAGCACCATTCCAGGCAGCAAAAGAAGTACAAAATTTTCTCCACTTTCCTAAAACCCTACCGACTCCCCATTGTCAGAGAGTGGTTTCCGCCCGATTCCTTCAGTGGAAGTTTCCATTTATTCTAGGTTCTCCTTTGAGACTAACAAAACACTTAAAGACTCTTTTTAACAAAAAATTCTTCTGCCTAGCTTCTCGGTGCTTCCGTTAATTTCATTTGGGATGCCTTTACATTAAGTCCTACAACAATCTTAAAGTGTTTGTTGACTGATAGTTTTTTCTTTTACTGAGGCCAGCCTTACTACTGCTACTGAGTAAATAAACAAATTTTTAGGAGGAGACACCCTCTCTATTTCGAAATAACTGTCCCATACTAGCTAGTTATACAGGTTTTAAATGCAAAGAATGACATGAACAAAGAGCAAGCATTACAAGCTTGTTTGTATTTATTGCCATAGCAACTCCTCTTTCGCGCTTACAAAATTATGAAAATTAAAGAAGGGGAATTCACAGCTGCAATATATGGCGCGATTAAAGACCAGAAATATAAAGAAGCGGTGAATATACTAAATCAACAACTCCTCGTCCATCCAACCAATCGAGCTGCACTTTCACTACTTGGTTATTGCTTTTATCAGCTACAGGATTTTGTCAGTGCTTCCGATTGTTACGAACAATTGACTCAGCACTTCCCTGAAGTAGAAGAATATAAATTTTACTTTGCTCAGTCACTCTATAAAGCAGGCTTGTTTCAAGCTGCGACTAAAGTAAGTGCCTCTATGTGATAATTAATGATCGTACTACTAATTAAAATTATTCCAACTAATGTGCTAACTAAGATCTCCCAAACTATTGCGATTTGGGGCAAGTAGAGCTAGATCAGCACAAAAAATAACGTTTTATACTTTTAATTCGTAATCAGCGGGCCACCAAGTGCAGCGGAATCATTAGTTCTCACAAATGCCACACTTTATTAGATCTAAAAGGAAAACGTTAAGATAACATAGTTTCACATTTTGTGGTCTAATTGAACGTAAATTTATGAGTCTTTAATGTTGTGCTGAGCGTTTACTACCTCAACGGAGATGAGGAGTTTAAAGAATAAAATGGGTATGACCTAATTTTGGTTAGGCCGTTGACGCAACTATATGTAATCAGAATGATACTCAAATGGACCTCGAAAATTTTTTGTTGTAATAATCTGGTTATGTTAAGCTGCTTTACGGAGCTTTGTCTCAGCAGATTCACATATGAATTTCGACGTTATTAAAAACTGAAGAATCCTAACTACACTTAAAACCTGCCTATAAATGTGAAATGTATTTATGAAACCATATCAGAAGAGGCAGCGGATGAAGCAACACACATCTTACTGTTTTCATATTCGTATTTAAATTCTGATCCACAAGAGAACTGAGTGTAAACAATATTATGACCATCAACTGCCGTATAGTTCTTTTAGATCACTTCATAAATATGTTTGGTTGATTTTTTGTTCAGTCTCAAAATGAAAATATTTATGGATCGTCAATCTCTTCGCATTAGTGAGAAGTGATGGATTTCTTTTCAAATACTTAATTAAAATATCATATAAGCATACAACTAACTACTTATAAGGTATTTGGCAGATAATTTATGTGGTATTTTAAAATGCATCCTTTAGAAAGATCTCATGTTTTTAAACACACGGTGTGATTAAAATGTAAGTGACTAAGATTTACATGTAAATAAGCTTCGCTCATACCCTTTCATTAGAGTTTTCAGGTCTTTTATTAAGACGATAAACATAAAAGTTGTTATGAACAACGATTAAAAAGTTATACATTTTCTAGGTTGCATTGGAAATTCTTGTTGTAAGACAGATTGACGGACTAATTGTTAGTGAGTTCGGTTTGCAAATACTAGATTGCAAGTTTGGCCTTGATATTCTTGCTCCAACTATGGCAAACGGGCAGTATTACTGAATTCAATATCAGCAAAATGAATCAAACCTGACTGTGTAACACATTCTTGGTGAACGGTTTATCATAAATAAGATGTAAAATGTGTGTGGCTCATACCTTTGTTCCTTTCAATCCATTTAATATTTCAAAACGTAGCAGTAAATCTTAGAAGGCCTTCCTTTTGGATGTGTTTATTTCTAAAATGCTAGCAGGCAAGACTCACTTAAAAATGGCTTCTACGTTTTGTTAGTACAACACAAATATGTTCAAAAATCATCATAGAATATTTGGAAACGAAGAGTATTAAAGAAAAAGGGTGAAAATCATAATAAATACACAAAGGCTATAGTTAGTAATAAGAATAGGGCAACTCTAATGCAGACTGCTATAAATAGAGGGGTTATGTACATCGTTTTCATATGTATAAGCTACGCTTTTTGAGTCGATACTAATTGCTTCAGCTATATAAAAGGAGCATGATCTTTAGCTTTTCGGTCGAGTGCTAGGATCTTGATGTGTAACTGAGTAAGCATTTTTAGTGTTATGCCCATAGTAAATTAAGTGGGAAGGACTGGCACTGTTAATAGATTTCATAAAGCTTTTTCGTAACACTGTTGGCACGTGTTCACGAGCACCCAAGGATAAGAACGTTTGAGTACGGTCAATATAATTAGCCCCACTGGAGCAGCCAAATTAATAAACACAGACAGGTGAACCCGATTTGAGCATTTTGTCCCTAATTTTCTTCATCAACATTGGCTTCATTAAGAAATTTACATGTATTTCGAGAGTTGTTTTAGAAGACATACTCGTTCAATGTATTAGAATTTTACTCGCCTTATCAGTTAAAATCAAGCCTTAGATACAGAGTTCGCTTTTTAGCTGTGAGAGTCTGTGTTTCAATTTTAGGTTTAGTTATGCATTTCATTATGAAATTATCTGAGCATCCATTTTTTAGCAGCATTACCCTTAGTTTGCTTAACTCTTCCTACATACTATCCTCAGGATGTAGTCATCGGATTTTGTGACTCATAGGTCTAACTAGACGAATTTCATATTTGGGGTATGTGAACCTATGGTAGTGGATATATTGTACTGTCCGAGTTGCTATTCATTTTTACCAGATTATTCGACCTTCCTCAAAAAAGAACGTTGACAAATGCTAAACATTTATCACTTCTCTTCTCAACATGTGAGAATAATCAATAGGTATGCATTAATAAGTGTTTTTAGGAGTTCTTGTATGTTGCTCGTTTTGTTGCAGATAATTATTGTATCATCTATGTAACGAGAGCAGTATTCCAGTTTGTTAAGTGTCATATAACCTTTCGTTTTCTAAACTACTCAATAAAAATACAGGCAAAACTTAAACGTAGGATGGATCCAACTGCTGTTTGTTAGTAGAGTTCGTCGTTCAACATGAACTAGGTATTCATTGTGCATTTTAGCAGATACTACTTCACTTTATTCATTGACATCAGTAGCACCGTCTTCTTTTCTACAAGTTATTTATATAGATAATCGATAGTTTCAGTTAGTGAATATATTTAAAAACAAGAGAATGTATTTCTTCTCGGTGAATTTTCATTCAATTTATACCACATAAACCACTGCTCTTATTTTTCATAGTTATAGAGTGACCCCAAGATAGAGGCTGAAGTAGTTGAAGTAAACGTTATTGATGCATAAAAATGGTCTTTGCCACATTATGATTTTGACGTAAAAACAAAATTCAGTCAAAGTGGCCGATGTGAGGTATGGGGTTAATTTGTATGGCCAATGTTTCATGCCAGTAGACTTTATGAATCTAATCTATCAGGTATCAGATTCTAATACTTCTGTCTGTCAGTCAAACGCAAAGTTGAACCTAACGCGTGTACATATCGATTCACGTTGCCGCACTCTGTTAGCGCAGCGAGATGAAATTGTCAGTGAAACTGACTTGTAATCAATCTCAATAAAGAAGTTGAATAAAATCCTTATCCATCAGTTGAAATTATTGCTTCATTTATATTCTGTTGCTTCGACTTTTTCAATCCTGACCATGAACCAATCAATATTATACCACCATTGGAAACCTGGAAGCACTGGACGGCCGTTTCTTCTTAGTACTGGACTCCTCAGTAGTGTGCATTCACGCTCCCACACACTGGACTCGAACCCAGGACCTAAGGTTTTTCCCGAATACTTAACTTCTAGACCACTAAGCCGTAATCGACTGGTGTTAATGTCTAACTTCCACAAATCCACAATATTGCGCAACCATATTCCATTGTCTTCGATGGATAACTGCCTCACAACAGACATGATTGAACTCTACTGGTCTGATGAAATGATTTCATGCTGATAATAATTAAAAAAGGGTTAAATTACGTTTGTTGTGGTTGAGCATTCAGAGTATAGAAGTCCGTGCATCCAGAACTCCAAATAGGTTTGAATCTAAGACCTCTATACACTGAATTAAGCATAATGCCAACAGTTATCTTATAAAAAGCTCTGAATTATCTCAGATCAATAGATTTATCATCTATTTAAACATAAATTGTGTTTTCTTTTACAAAAAAAGGCTGCAGCTCAAATTGAAGATCCAAATTTCAAAGAAAAACTAAATAAACTCAATGCTGCTATACATTATGGTGAAGGAGACTTATCTGGTTCACGTAGTATAGTTGAACAAAATTCTACTGGGGACATTGATTCAATAATTAATCTCGGTTGCTTGTTCTATCGTGAAGGAGATTATCAAAAAGCTTGTCAACACTTTCAACAAGCTATACAAGTTAGTTATCTTTTAAATTAATTCTTCATTATTCGGAATACAAGTTACATTCCACCAATTTTAATAGTTGAAAGCGTGAGTCAATTGAAGCTAGACCACTATGGAAAACCTGGAAGCACTGGATGGCCATTTCATCCTATTACAGGACTTCTCAGCAGTGGCCAGTGGAGTTCAAACCACGTCTGTCGTGAGATATCAACTCACTGAAGATATTGGTGAAATGGTTGCTCAACTTTGTGGATCAGTTGAAGTTAGACATTAATACCGTTGGATGCCGGCTCAGTGATCTATCAGTTAAGTGCTCTGGCGCGAGACTGGTAGGTCCTGGGTTCGAATCTCGCTCGCGAGGTGGGATCGTGGATATACACTGTCCCTCAATAGTTTTGACCAGTTATCTCTTATAATATTTTACAAATAATTCAAATGAACTTTCGAAAATACAAAAAAACACACTCATATTTCTCCTTTTATTTTGTTGTCAAGACAACTGGTTACCAAGCACAATTAACTTATAATATTGCATTATGTTATTATCAAATGAAACAATATGCTCAATCATTAAAATATATTGCGGATATTATAGAACATGGTATAAGAGATCATCCAGAACTTGGTGTTGGTATGACTACAGAAGGTTTAGAAGTAAGAAGTGTTGGAAATACAATGATATTACATGAAACTGCTTTAATTGAAACGTTTAATTTAAAGGTGAGTTGAAATTATTGAGTATATATATACAGGGAGGATTCGTATTCTAGTTTATGGGAATCCTCAGCATGTCATATTCTATAATCTACTAGGAATCGAGCCCATTTATTTATCAATGATATGATGGGATAGTTAGTTTGACTTATTATTTATTTATTTAAACACATAAATATTGGTACAAGGAAACACCAGATACATATGCACCGTACAAATCTCATTCGATTTGTGTGAGAGCTATGATACTGTTCGTGTGCCCAAACTAAAGCAGGTGGTTTTCTTAGGAGGCCACTTCCGGAGCCTTTGACCTAAAGATCTGATCCACAAGGCAGTGGAGCATCGTGAGGAGATGCAGTCCCATGGTAGCCGGTGATCAATGATTGATTCGTACGCCATTTGTTCCCTCAGGATACTGGAGCCAGCCCATGTGCACCATTGGTTTGGAATGAGGGTTTTCAAACTCTTCTAGGTGATTTTACCGTGTCCACCAACCAGAATAAAGCGCCGGACATTCGCTTTTCGTTCTCTCAATTTCGTATACCACAGTAATGCCACGAGAAGGCAGTGAGTAGGACTTCCCTCGTGGAGGCTATATACGCGTGGCCAGGTGAGAGCATTTGGGGAGGGAGAGCGGACTCTCCCCACTCTCAGGCGTACCAAGGCATTTGGAGGCGGTTAGAATAAATAAAAATTTGTATCTAAAAGACCAAGGTGATCAAAAAGTTATTTTCTTCGTCGAGACTATCCGTACATCCTAATTCTTATATATCTGTAAATTAAACAATTATTTGGGCACAAAACATTTCATCAAAGTATTAGGACTACGTTTTACTTATTTATGCTATTTTTATGTTCTCTGAACTATTCGATGTAATGGTAAGGCTTTCATTAGTCGTCTTGCATATCATCATTAACAACTACTTCAGATGGAAGTGAACTCATTGAAATTATTACATTCGTTCGTGCCTATTGGCCTTATGGGTTTTTAGTCAGAAGGGGTTTTGTGGAGAATTTAGTATTTTCATAGTTGAAATCATGAGTCGATTGAAGCTAGACCACCATGGAAAGCCTGGAAGCACTGAACGGCCGTTTCGTCCTATTGTGGGACTCCTCAGTGGCAGTGCGCATCCACGATCCTGCCTCGCGAGTTTATGAAAAATACAACAATAAAACAAATGCACACAACTGATCATTGAATGCTGGATTTTGGGAATGAGTTAAGAATGTAAACAAACATCTGGTTTTTCTAAGTAAGACAGAAAGTATTTCTTGTTACTTACACTATATATTATCGAGATATAATGAGTTATAGTATTGAAACGTTTGCACATGAGACTTACTTTCTAATAGAGATTGAATCCCTGTAACTCAATGAACTGATTCTAGTAGAATAGTTTCGTAGTCAGTATTTATCATTTCAGTGATTTTGTGGGGGTAGGGTCTGATTTGTAATATGGTTCAGCATCATTTAGGGTATCATAGAAAATCAAGAATCACTGGACAGATGCTTCGTCTTAGTATGAGACAGTTCCTTCATCTGTAAACACTCCCAACCGTTGCTGCTACCTTAACGTGGTGGTCGAGCTTGCCTACCGTAATGAACCAATCGAGCTATACTGGCTGGAACAGTCATTCTTCAAGGTTCTACCATGCCAGACAGGTCGGTTGAAAGACAGTAAGACTAAAAGTAGCAAACCCAAGGTCTGAAGGCGAAGTCGTACTGCTGATTGTACAGAGGTGTGACTGCAGTAAGATGTTTCCTTCAGACAACCAGCATGACAGCGATGCTGCCTTCCCACAAGGAGGGGTGGGGTTAGTAAAGGTCGACCCAAGAAATGCACACCTTGCCTTATCCCACGGATATCCGTCTTCGGCGGTAAGGGCCCAACAAGAACGGAACTAACACAAAAACTACCCACAAAAAGGTTGTGTAAGACTGACCTCAAGCAGTTGTCCTTTGAGCACTGCGGTCACGCTCTCAGGTCATTAAGACCACTTCTAACCCAATTTCCTTTTCAGGTCCCTCAAGAAATACCCTTCCATGGTGTGGGCAGCCGGGAAGTGATATTAGCCCTCATACCCGTAACTGCACACGAGACTAAGTTGGTCACTTTCAAATCCTTCTGTAAACACTGAAATAAAATAAAAAAGACGTTGAGTCTTATGAATAGAAGTATGATCTGTGAGATCCTTTAGAGGGTTTTAATTTAGCAATCGAGTTATGAGTGTAATCTAGAAGCCAAAAGACAAGATTTGTTTGGAATATAATACTAGGAAGTTGTACACAACACAAACTACTCAATCAATATTAAGTAGTGTAATCAATACACGAAAAGGAGCTAGCGGCAAATAAATGAAGTTAGAAGATATGAAATGGATTTGATATCATGATTAACATTGAAGGTTTGTAGAGAAATTTTTTTATTTTCAAGGTAGATTTTAGCATGAAGTGACTCATTGTTGAAAAATACTGAGAACCATGGTGCAAAAGGTAGTTTCTCTTTCCTGAATTGAGACTCTCCAGAAATGGATTGAACATGAACTCGACATCAGTCTTACCTAAAGCATTAAAGTTTTACAATGAGGTCAATAAATTTAAACCACTCATTCAATATCCAGTATTTCAAATTGCTGTATGAAAGTTCATTCAGACCCAATCGAACATTTTCCACAAACCTCCTGTTTCAATAATTACGTGTTCTCATAGTTGAAATCATGTGTCAATTGAAGCTAGACCACTATGGAAAACCTGGAATTACTGGAAGACCGTTTCGTCCTATTGTAGGACTCCTCAGCAGTTCGCATCCACGATCCCGCACTCGCGAAATTCAAACCCAGGACCTACCAGTGTCGCGCCAGAGCACTTAACAGATAGACCACTGAGCCGGCATCCGGTGGTGTTGATGTCTAACTTCAACCAATCCACGAAGTTTGAGAAAGCGTTCACCAATTGTCTTTAGTGAGTTGTTATCTCACAACAGACGTGGTTTGAACTCCATTGGTCACTGCTGAGGAGTCCCATAATAGGACGAAACGGCCGTCCAGTGCTTCCAGGTTTTCTATGGTGGTCTAGTTTTAACTAACTCATGATTTCAACTATGAAAATGCTGAGATCTCCACAAAACCCCTTCTGATCAATTACGTGTTTATTAGTGATGATTAGCATTCTTGGATTACTAGTGGAAAGCTGTACCTCATGAGATTCAGAATTTAAATATCTGGTTTTCCAATAGCACTCAATTTATTACAATAAAACTTTGGAATACTTTCCCGAATATTAGATCTTGATCAACTGAAATGTTTTAGACATGTGTCATATATGCTTACTTGTTTCCTTTCTTAACTCACGATGTTTCCTGTTTAAGCATCAGGTTGCTAGGGCTCTGGAAGTGATAAAATCAAAGAGTGACATTGACCCATGAAATCATCCAGTCATGTTAGTTGTCTGGTTGAGATACCCACGTTAACCGCGATTATCAGTGGCTATAGACGTTGAAGGATATATCTCAGAATCAGTGTCATGATCGTACAAATATATTCATTCTTTAGTTCCCTCTTATCATCTTCAAACCCTAATCTTTCACATTAATGCTTATACTCTTACTACTTCTACCACTATGGGATTGGAATCAACTACTGCATCTCTGTGCTAATGTGGTATGGCAACTCGAACTGATTTACGTACGTACATACGAAGTTCTACGTTGTGACTGACTGACTGACTAACTGACTCCCTCTTATTAACTATTGTCTTTGGTATTTTCTTCTATTTAAGGCAGCTATTGAATTCAATTTAAAAAATTATACTTCAGCATCTGAAGCATTAACAGATATGCCACCAAGAAGTGAAGAAGAACTTGATCATATTACATTACATAATCAAGCTTTAATCAATATGGAAATAGAACCAGATATTGGTTTTCAAAAACTTCAATTTCTATTACAACAAGAAACCTTTCCATCGGAAACATTTGCTAATCTATTATTACTTTATATTAAATATGAATATTATGATTTAGCTGCTGATGTATTAGCTGAAAATACAACATTAGCTTATGAATATCTATCATCGGATTTATTTAATTTTATTGAAGCTGTCATTCTTAGACAAACTGCTCCACAAGATGCTTATAAGTAAGTTGATTCATTGAAATAGATCTTCATTTCATCTTTACAACTGGTAGTAAGTCAAATTGCCTTGTGGGAAGGCAGAATCACTGCAGATGCTGGCTGTCTGAAGGAAACATCTTACTGCTGTCACACCTCTGTACAGTCAGCAGTACGATTTTGCCTTCGGACCATGGGATTACTGCTTTTAGTATTACCGCTCTTCAACCAACCTGTCTGGCATGATAGGACCAGCCAGTATAGCTCGATTGGTTCATCACGATAGGCAAGCCAAACCACCACGTCAAGGTAGCAACAACGGTCGGGGCAAGTGACACCTATCTATGTTCATCAGTAGTTTACACATTTGCATGGATCGATCAGTGTCATATATTTCTGTACTTAATGTTCAACAAACTCTATCAGTCAGCCTGTAATATGGTTACTAAACTAAGTGATTGAATATTCTCTTTACTGTTTTGATGGCTAAACCTAAGTTTCGTGTTAATTAGTACTCGTCAGTGTGACTTACTTGTGATCTGAAAGAAAGTGATCTTCGGTGTAGGATTTGAAGAGAACTATTCAAAGACGAACTCGACTCTCACTTAATTTAAATGTCACAATCCCCTAGGAGGTTAATTATGGCTCAAATTTACCAATAATAACGTCCCTTGTTCGTAGCGTAGTACAGGTTGGAATCTCTCATGATGAATGAGTCTCTTGAAGATTGTAGTGAAGATATCACCACATTTTGTAGTTTAACAACTCTTTACCAGTAGCACCTATAATCGAATCGCGCCCACCGAGTTAAAATCAAAAGTCAGAAGCGAGGAGGTTGGAAGATATATTTGATGGGTTATCAATATATCGATAAGTGACTGATGTAATCTGGCTAATGATCGTAGGAGATGCTTCCCATGCCGTTCTGTAACGTGATCTGGTACGGATGCATGACCGAGCGCCTTCAGCTAAACGAGTCCATTAAAACTAATGTATACTATTAAGACAACTGATGGCAAGTGATGGGAGGTTATCAGTAAGTAGCCGTTACACGTCACAAGATTTAGCCATTACTTACTTACGCCAATTACTCTCAATGGAGCATAAGCCGCCGACCAGCATTCTCCAACCAGATTTGTCCTGGGCCGTCTTTTCTAGTTCTATCCAGTTCTTGTTCATTCTTCTCATGTCTGTCTCTATTTCTCGGCGTAATGTGTTCTTTGGTCTTCCTCTTCTCATTTGGCCTTCAGGATTCCATGTGAGGGCTTGTCTTGTGACGCATTTGGGCGATTTCCTGGGATCGCTAACCCCATGTCCAACCCTCCTCCTTTACCCGGGCTTGGGACCAGCAGTAGCCCTCGGAGGAGCTACAGGCGGAGTTAAGATTTAGCCATGGATCTTCAGATTTCGTAACGACACTGCTTAATCACTGTGACATTGTTTGATAATCTGTATTTTCTCTGTTTTAGATAAATATTCACACAATCACTTATGTGAACGCTCATGATGTTCATACTGTTAACGAAATTGGAAATGAATTTTTGATGACTTAATGAAAAGGGGGTTTTTCTGTGGAGATCCACAGAAAAACCTCTTATCATAATGCTCACTAGTGACTGGCTCCATGAGGTATTTCCTGGAGTTCTAGTGAGAAGCAGTAACCAGTAGAGTTCAATCAGGTCTGTTGCGAGATATCAACTCACTGAAGATATTGGTGAAATGGTTGCTCAAATATCGTGGATTGGTTGATGTTAGACATTAACACCGTTGGATGCCGGCCATCTCAGTGGTCTATCGATCAAGTGCTCTGGCGCGAGACTGGTAGGTCCTGGGTTCGATTCTCGTGAGGCGGGATCGTGGATGCGCACTGCTGAGGAGTCGCAAAATAGGACGAAACGGCCATCCAGTGCTCCCAGGTTTTCTACGGTGGTCTAGCTTCAATTGACTTATGATTTCAAGTATATATAAAAATTACTTAATGAAAAGTTTTGCGTCTAACAATGTCAATGAAGCTGAGTTAGAGATACTAACCTATAGATGATATCGACTAAGAATTATACCGTTATCACAATATGATTCAGGTTGATAATATTAATTACTGATTTTTAACTTGACACTGGTTCAATAAGCAGTTATTGCGAAACTTTAAATCCTACAGGAGGTTAGCCATTGTTCAGATAACTTAGTAACAATGTCTTTGATTACAAAACTGGATGATATCGATTTGTACATCATGAGGAACATAAGCTTTCTTATAATTCCATGTACGTCTCACTGATATGTCCCAGTTAATACGAATTCTAGATCCACGGTCTTCTGTAGATCGCCGTCAACAGTCAGATAACATCGGTTAACTTAAATTAGTGAACTCATTGCAACTTAACTAATGTTATCGGACTAGCATTAAAGATGAAAGAAATGTTGCATTGTTAAATCAATGTAGATGTAAATTTATTTATTTATTTAAACACATAAATGTTGGTACAAGGAAGCACCACATATATATGCGCCGCACAAATCTCATTTGATTTGTGTGAGGGCTGTGATACTGCCCAGGTGCACAAACTGAAGAAGGTGGTTTTCTTAGGAGGCTACACCCGGAGCATCTGACCTAAAGATATGATTCACAAGGCAGTAAAGCATCGTAAAAAGATGCAGTCCCATGGTAGCCGGTGACCAACCATTGATTCCTAGGCCATTTGTTCCTTCAGGATACTGGAGCCAGCCCATGTTCACCATTGGTTTGGAATCAGGGTTTTCCAACTCCCCCAAAGTGGATACTCCACATCCACCAACCCGGTTAAAGCACCGGACATTCTCTTTTCGTCCTCTCAATTTCGTAAAGAACACCACCGCCACTGTGAGAAGGCAGTGAGTAGGACTTCCCTGACAGAGGCTGTATATGCGTGGCCTTGTGAGAGCATTTCGAGAGAGAGAGAGAGAGAGCAGACTCTCCCCACTCTCAGCCGTACCAAGGCATTTGGGGGCGCAGATTTAAAGAGGCATAATGGGATCAGGAACATGTGGAAATCCAGTTAGTAGTTTAAGGTTCTATGATGATTTAGGTGTCAGTTTGAATCCAGTTGTCTAAACTTATTTTATAATAGATGAAGTATTCAGCAAGTTTTTTTTTTGTAATTTTTTTCAAGTCGTCTTGATCAAATGGCTATTAAACATACAGAACAATTAAGACGTTTAACAAAAATCATTCAAGAAGCAAGACAAAATCAAAATGATGAATTAGTTAGAACTACTGTACAAGAATATGATATAGTATTGGAGAATTACATTCCAGTATTAATGCAACAAGCTAAAATCTATTGGGATATGGAAAATTATCAACAGGTAAACTAATGTTATACAAAAGATTGTTATTGTTTATTTGTTTCATTGTTGAAAAGGGTAAGTCAATTGAAGCTAGACCATCAGGGAAAACCTGGAAGCACTGCTTGACTGTCGTTTCGTCCTATTGTAGGACTCCTCAGTGGCAGTGCGCATCCACGACCTCGCCTTGCGAGATTCGAACCCAGGACCTACCATTCTCGTGCCAGAGCACTTAACCGATAGACCACTGAGCCGGCATCCCATGGTGTTTATGTCTAACTCCAACCAATGTCTTTGGTACGACTGATGTCGAGTTCATGTTCAATCCATTTCTGGAGAGTCTTAGGAGCTATCTTTTGCCCCATGGCTCTCAATATTTTTCAACAATGAGTCACTTCGTGCTAAAATCTACCCTGAAAATAAAAAATTTCTCTACAAACCTTCAATGTTAATCATGATATCAAATCTATTTCATATCTTCTAACTTCATTTACTTGCTGCTAGCTCCTTTTCGTGTATTGATTACACTACTTAATATTGATTGAGTAGTTTGTGTTGTGTACAACTTCCTAGTATTATATTCCAAACAAATCTTGTCTTTTGGCTTCTAGATTACACTCATAACTCGATTGCTAGATTAAAACCCTCTAAAGGATCTCACAGATCATACTTCTATTCATAAGACTCAACGTCTTTTTTATTTTATTTCAGCGTTTACAGAGTCAGTCAGTCAGCAACAACGTAGAACCAGGCATGTATATATGCATCGGTCCAAGTTGCCATACCCCACTAGCACAAGATAAATACCAAATTCATAGAAGTAGTTAAGTTAGTGGTGGTAATATATAAAAATTAGGTTGCATATAAGGATTTTGTACACGAAGAAAGACAGATATGAAGTAATATTAATATTAAGGTTTGAGCGAAGATAAAGAGTGTATACACATACGCCGTTGTGATCGATTCTGAGCCATGTCACTCAGAGTCTCCAACCATTGGTTACGATAGTCACGCGGACCCCAATCAAATAGTCTGCATCTACCAACATGCCTCAGACTAGAAGTTAGTGCTTTCAAGCACTGATGCCACATTTTGGTTTGGCCACCCCTAACTCTCTTTCGACCATACTCAATACTAGTCAGAATAGCGCGTCGTAGTAATCGGTGTTCAGACATACGTAACACGTGGCCAAACCATCTCGAACCCAGGACCTTCTGGTCTCGCGCAACAAGCTAAAATTTATTGGGATATGAAAGATTATCAACAGGTAAACTAATGATATACAGAGATTGTCATTGCTTATCTATATAAAGTGTGTCACATTAAAACTAGCAGACAAATCTATGGAGTATTAATACTTCGAAGATCATCGAAACGATCATATTCTGTCACAAAGTTATATAGAAAATGAGAGATAAGCCTATGAGTACTATTCCATCATCCATATGTTTGTTTTTTTATTTTCATAATTGAAAGTGTGAGTCAATTGAAGCTAGACCATTAGAGAAAACCTGGAAGCACTGCTTGACGGTCGTTTCGTCCTATTGTAGGACTCCTCAGTGGCAGTGCGCATCCATGATCCCGCACTCGCGAGATTCGAACCTAGGATCTACCGATCTCGCGACAGAGTACTTAACCTTATTATTTTGTCTAACTTGTTAATGCAGACAAGTAGTAAGCGTTAATCATTACCTTTAGGAACTAAAGTTACATACATATAATCTTGGTATTCATTAGTTCCATTGTTGGTTGGTCATAACACCAACTAATTTGGACTATAGACTTGATTAACAAGAGCTTAGTTATTCAACTGTAAACAGTGTTATGCTCTATAACATTAGCACTTCTTAAAACTCAACTAATTAGATTTACAATCCATCTAACAAGATAAATGACCTAGCATTATGATTGAACTTGCTTATTATGAAAGTTTACCTTCCACTTACTGAAAGTATTAGTCCCTTGAAGAGTTCAAATATGCCTTACATGTGGAAACCTAACCAGCATAAAACTCAATTCTATGGCTTAATATCACTTGGCTTCCTGTACTATATCCTTATATACACTCTTTCTTTTATATATTACCATCATTAAATTAACTACTTTTATGAATATGGTATTCATCCTGTTGTGCTAATGAGGTATGGCAACTTGGACCGATGCATATATGTGTCTGGTCCTACGTTGTAGCTGATTGAAAGACTGAACGTTTGGCCCAAAATAACCCGTAGTCAGTTAGTGACTTCTGTATGCTTATGTGATCATCATTCGCAGTCTCGAAATGCTCTCATATGACTATGCGTATACAGCCGCTGATAGAAATGTCCCACTTACTGATTTCTCGTGGCATTACTGTTGTTTACGAAATTGAGAGGATGAAAAGTGAATATCCGGTGTTTTTTGACCAAGTTGATGGATATAGAGAATTCATCTAGGAGAGTTTGAAATCCCTCATTTAAAATCAATGGTCACCGGCTACCATGGGACTACATATCCTGATGTTGCTCCACCACTTTATGAATTAGACCTTTGGGTCAAACGCTTTGAGGTGTAGCCCCCCATAAGGAAAACCATTTGCTTCAATTCAAGCACCCAGGTAGTATCTCAATCCTTAAAGTGTGGTGCACATGGGCTACAGGATCCTGAGGGAACGAATCGCATATGAACCTATTATTGTTAACCAGTTACCATGGGACTGCATCTCCTGATTTTGCTCCACTAGTTTATGAATTAGACCTCCAGCTCAAACGCTTTCAGATGTAGCCACCCCCCCCTCCAAAGAAAAACAACTTGCTTCAATTTAGGTATCCAAGGTAGTATCACAATCCTTACACATATGAAATATTAAACTATGACATATATAATTTCATTTAATATTGTCTGATTTGAATCTTCCCATTGATGTTTTTAGGACTGCAACTGATCAGTCTCTAATTGGCATATGTGCATACTGTGCGTATTACCTCGACATAGCCTTAATTCACAAGCATTATAAGCAACGATGGATAGTGGCTAGCAGTGGAATCCAGTTTGACGCGCGTCACTTCGTCCTATTTCGGACTCTTCAGTTGGATGTACCTTTTAGCATCTCAGAGTTGATGTTCACTCTAGGACTCAAACACATATATAACTATCAGACGGGGTTTTATGGAGATTTAGTATTTTTCATGGTCGAAAGCGTGAGTCAATTGAAGCTAGACCACCATGGAAAATCTGGAAACACTGGACGGCCGTTTCATTCTATTGCGGGACTCCTCGGCAGTACGAATCCACGATCCCGCACTCGTGAGACTCGAACCCAGGACCTACCAGTCTCGCGTCAGAGCCCTTAACCGATAGACCACTGAGCTGGCATCCAACTCCCCTAAGTGGATACTCCACATCCACCAACCCGGTTAAAGCGCCGGACATTCGCTTTTCGTCTTCTCAATTTCGTAAAAAACAGTAATGTCACGAGAAGGCAGTGAGTAGGACTTCCCTGGCAGAGACTATATACTCGTGGCTATGTGAGAGCATTTGGAGAGGGAGAGCGGACTTTCCCCACTCTCAGCCGTACCAGGGCATTCGTGGGGGCGCCCCCCGCTTCCACCTAAGGAAAAACCACTTGCTTCAATTTAAGCATCCAAGTTAGTATCTCAATCCTTCTTGTATCGATATTCACTTTTCCCTTCTTTCTTTTTCTTTCTCTCTTATTATTTAGGTAGAAAAAATCTTTCGTAAATCCGTAGAATTTTGTAATGATCATTCTATATGGAAATTAAATGTAGCCCATGTATTATATATGCAAGAGAATAAATATAAAGAAGCATGTCAATTTTATGAACCAATAATTAAGAAACAATATCATCATAAGTTACTCAACATTAGTGCTATTATTTTAGCTAATTTATGTGTTACTTATATAATGACTAGTCAAAATGAATATGCTGAAGAATTAATGCGTAAAATTGAAAAAGAAGAAGAAGAACAAGAAGAACAAGAAGAACTACATCGTGGAACTGACGGCGATGTCGACGGTGTCGTCGACGATCATCATCATGATGATGATGTTATATTATCTCGTCATCATTCAAAGAAAAAATTATTTCATTTATGTATTATTAATTTAGTAATTGGTACATTATATTGTACTAAAGGGAATTATGATTTTGGTATTAGTCGTATTATTAAAAGTTTAGAACCATATCATAAAAAATTAGGACCAGATACATGGTAAGTAATCAATATGTTGTTTGTTTGTTTATTTGTTTTACTTTACTTTACTTATTTACGCCTGTTACTCCCGATGGAGCATAGGCCGTCGACTAGTATTCTCCAACCCACTCTGTCCTGGGCCCTTCCTTTCTGGTTCTATCCAATTGTTGTTCATTGTTTTCATAGTTGAAATCATGAGTCAATTGAAGCTAGACCACTATGGAAAACTTGGAAACACTGGACGACAGTTTCGTCCTATTGTAGGACTCCTCAGTGGCAGTGCGCATTCACGATCCCGCAATCGCGAGATTCGCGCCAGATCACTTAACCCATAAATCACTGAGCTGTTCGGCGTCTAACGGTGTTAATGTCTAACTTCAAGCAATCCAAGAAGTTAAAGCAACCGTTCACCAATCGTCTTTAGTGCTTCCAGGTTTTCTATGGTGGTCTAACTTCAATTGATTCATGATTTCAACTATGAAAATACTGAAATCTCCAAAAAAACCCCGTTCTGATTATGTATTATTTGTTTATAAACATTATTAACTGAACTATTACCTATTCACAATTGATGGATCACTTAGGTGGTGATCAATGTTATGTGTGTCAAGTCCTTCTTAGTGCAGATTGAATGTTATCGATCAAGTTGCAATGTGGTCGCTAGTCTAGGGGGTTTGACACTACGTGCCTTATGTTGAGATAAGATAGTGGTTGGAGGTGGTCAACAGGAATCCCTGGACCCGGGTTTCATGCTACTCAGTGGTAACGTTTCTAATTGTGAAGCTGAGTGACACGGGATCGAATTCGTCAGAGAGCACCAGTTACCTCAAGATTACAGATATACCTTGCTGGCGAGTGCCAAATAGCACGAAACCCGGGGTTTGCTGTTGACTACCTCCAATCACCCTTTTATCTGAACTGTACCTATGTATGCCAATATCATAAGAATTCCACATGATAGACTACAATGCAAAATAATGCATGAATGACAGCTGACAGATACATTCTAAATGAGTTAGACAATGCTGCTTATTATCATCCCTCTTCCTTTTTCTTCCGATGGTCGACTGGATT
Organism: Schistosoma mansoni; assembly: GCF_000237925.1. Taxonomy (NCBI): domain Eukaryota; kingdom Metazoa; phylum Platyhelminthes; class Trematoda; order Strigeidida; family Schistosomatidae; genus Schistosoma; species Schistosoma mansoni. Next base: position 2,020,311 of record NC_031496.1, read on the forward strand.
ATAAATATCTCGACATCTGACGGAAAATATGGAATACAATGGACATCTCGGAATCAACTACAAGATTTGAACTTTACAGATGGCCTAACTCTTCTATCCCATACACACGAACAAATGAAACTGAAAACAAATAGTGTAGCAACAGCCTGTGCAGCAGTAGGTATCAACATACACAAAGGAAAAATCAAGATCTTCAAATACAATACGGAGAACACCAACTTTATCTTAGTTGATTGAGAAACTCTGTAAGATGTGGGAAGTTTCACGTATCTGATAAGCATCATTGATGAACAAGGAGGATCTGATGCAGATGTGAAGGCGAGGATTGGCAAAACAAGGACAACATGCCTACAGTTGAACAACATATGAAACACAAAACAACTATCTTCAAGCCAACATCAATGTGAGAATCTTCAATACGAACGTCGATACAGTTCTACTGTATGGAGCTGTATAGAGAGCTATCACAACCACCATCAAAATCTTACAAGTAATTATAAACAAATGTCTACGCAAAATACTCAATGTCCGTTGACTGGATATCATCAGCAACAGCCTACTATGGGCGAGTACAAACCAACTTCTAACTGAGGAGGAAATTAGGAAAATACGTTGAAAATGGATCGGACATACATTAAGGGAATCATCAAACTGCATCATGAGGCAAGCACTAATTTGAAATGCTGAAGAGGAGAGGAAAAGAGGAAGGCCGAAGAACATATAGTGTCGAAAATTGGAAGTAGACATGAAAAAGATGAATAACAACTGGAAAGAACTGGAAAGGATTGTGGAGGACAGGGTTGGATGTAGAATGCTGGTGGTCGGCCTATGCTTCTCCATCAAGTTGGTAACAGGCGTAAGTAAGTAAGTTAGTATGCTTCATCCTTTAAAAAAGACAAACATTTCTTCACCAATGCTGCTCATTTATAATCTGGTTGATTTCTGATTAAGTCCAATGTATCATTATTCCTTCTATTTATATAACGGCCTGTTTTCCTTTTTTAAAAGTACTTTCAAGGTAGAAATAATATAAAGTTCATCAAGGGTTAATCAGCATTGTCTTCCTTTTCATTTTCAACTTAATTGACCTGTATATATATATATATATATATATATCAACTGAAAATGTAAAAACTATTATCAGAAGGGGTTTTGTGGAGATTTAGTATTTTCATAGTTGAAAGCGTCAGTCTGGCGCGAGACTGGTAGGTCCTGGGTTCGAATCTTGCTCACGAAGCGGGATCGTGGATGCATACTGCTGAGGAGTTCTATAATAGGACGAAACGGCAGTCAAGCAGTGCTTCCAGGTTTTCTCTGGTGGTCTAGCTTCAATTGACTCACTCTTTCAACTAATCGATATTTATTGATTTTTGGGATTTAGAATAGACGAACACAAATAAACGTTGATCGATCAATCATAAACTATATAGAACCTTAGACATAGGTGTAATAGTCCAACTTGTCCCAGAATCATATCGTTGCACTAAAAGATGACATGAACAAGATGATGATAAGATGAATAATAATTAAGGTGAAAGACCTATTTGTTGCTTTTTATCACACTAGTCAGTACTGGATCCCCTGATGGGTAAAGCATGTCCAGATCACCGAAGATGTATGGAACTGTAGTGAAAGGGAACCCAAATGGGGACACTCGAATATATTTCGACACAAGTTCACAGAATATCTTACTAAAATCTGAGAACCACACATTTTGCAAAATGTCAATCAATTGTCTCACACTTGGAGATTCCTTTCTCAAATATCAGTCAATCGTCTCAGACTTCATTGTTCCTGAATTTCCATAACAATTGCTTTCTGTTCCCATCCATTTCTTCTTGAACTTCTACTGTCAGACATTCAAATCCTGACTATTGTTATATACTACTCATGTCGATATAAGTAGCACATACCACAGCATCATCAATCAGTTTATAACCAAATGATAAAATCATTATTTTAACAAAAAACTGTACAATAGAAAAAGTAATAACGAAAGTTGTTTGGGTAGGTACATAATTAGTTTAAATGTAGTAAATTACTGGAAATTTAGACAGATTCAACTGAATCAGACATTTTGAACATGTTCCAAATTGACGATCTACCTACTTTAAACAGTATAAAGTTGATTGGATAACCTATTCAGTATACAATGACCCAGAGAACCATATACCGATCGCCCCCAAATACCCTGGTACGGCCGAGAGTGGAGAGAGTCCGCTTTCCCTCTCCAAATGCTCACACACGGCCACTCGTATAAAGCCTCTATCAAGGAAGTCTTACTCATTGCCTTCTCGTAGCATTACTGTTGTTTACGAAATCGAGAGGACGAAAAGCGAATGTGCGGCGCTTTACCCGGGTTGGTGAATACGGCGAGTCCACCTAGGGGAGTTGGAAAACCCTCATTCCAAACCAATGGTGGACATGGGCTGGCTCCAGGATCCTGAGGGAACAAATGGCGTATGAATCAATGGTTGGTCACCGGCTACCATGGGACTGCAACTCCTTACGATGCTCCATTGCCTTTTGGATTAGTCCTTTAGGTCATAGGCTCGGGAGTGTGACCCCCTAAGAAAACTACCTACTTCAGTTTGGGCACTCAGGCAGTATCTCAGCCCAATTTATATTCGATAATTTCGATGTTTGATTATACTTCCATGAAAAGAAGTTTAGACCAAGTTGTCAAGCAAGACATTAGATCTATTTCAAATTCATTTGTTGAGATTTACACAAATACCATTTTTCTTCTTTATTACCTAAATGTTGCATGGCAACAAAACTTCTAATTATCCATGTACATAGTGATTTATTATCTGTGGTGTATTATGTAATTCCTATTACCTATAAATATCATCACACAAATTTCAAATATAATAAATAGTCATAATATAAATAAATCAACTAGCTTTCTAATATTCTGATTAGTTGCTAGGATAGTAGGGGGGGAAGGGGGAGGGAGGGAGAGATGAATTCTTATATGATTATTACCATGGTATTGTTTCTTGGTCGATACTAATGATAACATTCTAGTTATGAACTGAAATTATACTGATCAGTAGTTGCGTAGTAATAAAAAAAACAAAATGACATTAATATAATATACGTAATCCATTTTTGATACTTCTTTAACTCTAATTGACATTTATATCTTTCGAAAGAAATTATGAATAAATGGTAATATTATCAGTATAAGGGGAAACGTGAAAGAATCTGATGATTATTTAATCCTAGTATGGAATTCCTCAGAACTGCCCTTCAACAACCTGACATCAGGGAATCAAGCCTGGTATCCTACAATGTTAGATATTAACACCGCTAGATGCCAGCTAATCAGTATAAAGTTTCAGGGATTGGAGGTTCTGTGTTTTGGAAATAGTTGAATTTTCGAAGTTTAAATGATGAATTGATTTTAACTAAGTTACCATTGGAAACAACTCTATGGGCGAAACAACAAACCAGATTCCATCCAGTGGAGTAAGAAATCAGGAAGAAGCGCTGGAAGTGGATCGGGCACACTTTGAGGAAATCACCCAATTGCGTCACAAGACAAGCCCTCACTTAGAATCCTGAAGGTCAAAGAAGAAGAGGAAGATCAAAGAACACAATACTCTGAGAAATAGAGATAGACATGAGAAGAATGAACAACAATTGGATAGAAATAGAAAGGGAGGGTGGGGAGAGAGTGGGTTAGAGAATGGTGGTCGGCGGCCTATGCTCTATTGGGAGTAACAGACGTAGGTAAGTATGGAATACCTTAGCAATATATTTCGACAACCTCTCATCAGGGAATCAAGTCTGGTATCGTACGATGTTAGATATGAACACTGCTAGATACCAGCTCATGAGTCAAGAGTTTCAGGAATTGGAGGTTCTGGGTTTAATTCTCGTTTAGGGTATCGTGAATGTGTAACACTGAGGAGTTGCCTAGCAAGGCGAAACAGCTTTTAAAGCTTTCAAGTTTTGGATAGTTGTCTAGTTATGATTAGTTAGTAAGTTAAACTACGTAAATAATAATATTACCATTAGTTTCCTTCCACTTTCTATCTCTCTCTCTTAGGTATTATGCTAAACGTTGCTTCTTATCCCTTATTGAAAATATGGCAAAACATATGATTTTGATAAGAGATGCTGTATTAATGGATTGTATACAATTTTTGGAACAATGTGAATGTAAGTCAAAGGATATTTAGTGTTTTTCGTGGTTGATGTTGGACCCAGGTTTCTTTCTAGTTAACATTGGTTGGCAATATGTTTCTGTAATCTTGCGATAACTGATATTTCCTATAGGGTTCGAAAGATTAGTCAGTCAGTCACAACGTAGAACTTCGTACGTACGTACATCAGTTCGAGTTGTCATTACCACATTATCACACTGATGCAGTTGTCCATTCAAATCCCATAGTGGTAGAAGTAGTAAGAGTATAAGCAGTAGTTGGAAAGATTAGGGTTTGAAGATGTTATTGAAGGAGTATAACACAGTGAAATAAATTTGGAAAGAGAGAAAGGATAGGGATATGAGGAATTCAGAGAATTAGAATTTGGTAGAACACAAACAGTGGATGCACCTTCGCCATTGCAAACGATTTTGAGCCATGTCATTCAAGGTCTCTAACAATCGATTGCTATCATCTCGCGAATCCCAACCAGGTAGTCTACACCTATCAACATGGCCCAGTCCAATTGTCAGTGACTTCATGGACTTGTGCCACGTTTCGGTCTGGTCGCCCCTAGCTTTCTTCCAACCTACTCCTACTCGATAAAACATCGCACGTCGGGGCAGTCGGTGGTTGGGCATACGTAACACGTGTTCCAGCCATCTCAACTGATGAAGTTTCATTACTTCATCAATCGATTTGCAATCCTTACATAGTACCCGTTTCCTAACATTTGCATTACTTACCCGGTGGTCCCAGGATATACGAGTAATGCTTCGAAGACACCTATGATTGAATACTAGTAGCCTACGAATATCCTCTACTCTTATCGGCCATGTTTCACTGCTATGAAGTAGGTACATTGGTTCAAAAGATTAGACAAACATTAGGTTAGTTATTGTTCAATGAACAATCAATAGAAATATCTCAATCCTACGAAAAGGGATTCATGGTCTGAAAAGATCATATACCTGTGATATGAGTTTCAATAACTCGTCCTGAATAGGTCTCTTGAAAAATGGTAGCACACACTTTACTAATGAATGTCAACTAGTATGAAAACTGAATAACAGGACGTTTTGTCAATTGTTTTCAACTCTACAAAATAATCACTTCAGATACCATGCATTTTGACAAGTTTACACTTAAAGAATATCCTTTGATGACATTGTTTATTTCCAGAGTCAATTAAAGCTAGACCACTATGAAAAACCTGGAAGCACTGGAAGACAGTTTCGTCCTAGTATGGGACTCTTCAGCAGTACGCATCCACGGTCCCTGAGTTCGAACCCCACGGGTAGAATCTTGAATGCGCACTGCTAAGGAGTCCCATATGATATTTACTGCCTATATATTAGCAATAGGTCAAGGGAAAACCCATAAAAATCAGTATTTCATTACAAGTATTTTAAAAGATTCCTAAAGTTTTTTCTAACGTCTTATTTGGTTTATCAACAGCAAATCTGGTTAGAATCATTGACCAATAGAATTAGTTTAGTCAAGATGGAGGTGGTACCCTACACTCTCACAATTTGAAAGATGTTGATAAGTCTTGTCGATTTGAACGCTATATTTGTTTTCCTAAGCTATTCTGGTAACCCACAGGCTAGAACTACTCAGCGACTTGAACACCAGAGGGAAGACGCAAGTATAAGTGAAAAAAATACTCTACTCCAAGGTTAGTTCTTGTACAGAAAATTATGGGTATTTATAGATGTTAGCGTCTGTTAAATCAACATCATATTTCAGCCAATTCGTTAACGACATAATATGCTACCGACCAATAATAGCACGCCACGTTGGAATTCTAGAATGTTCCATCATACTCTGATTGGCTAGGGCTCTTCGGCTCCTTTTAGGCCTCTGGAGGCTCCGTTGAAGTTCTCCGGAAGCCGACTCAACAGATGTTAAAAGTGAGATTCAGTTGTGTTGTGCCCACTACAAAACTTTAAAGATTATGCATGAACACTATAAAGGATTTCTAAATTGTAATAACACATCTGTTCACAGCGCTTTGGATTCCATCAGTTCATTACCTACATTTATGTTGTCTTGTAACCGCTGTCTAATATCAAGTGTCCAGTTATCAATCAAAATCCTCATTCTAATTCAGTACAGTATATACTCCATAGTCTAATATCTCTGACTTGGCCAATTACACGCCCATCTATCACTACTGTCCATGAGCCGGCAACTAGGTTCCTATTTGTCAACCTTTGAGTTCAGAATTAGCAACTAACCTTTACTTACTTACGCCTGTTACTCCCAATGGAGCATAGGCAGCCGACCAGCATTCTCCGACCCACTCTATCCTGGGCCTTCTTTTCTAGTTCTATCCAATTTTTGTTCAACCAACCTTTACGATATTTATATTTCAAATAAATATTGTTTATATACTTAACATACCAGACCATATCACCCATAAAATTTGGAATAAAAATTGTACAGGAATAAGTCAAAAAATTGTTATGAATGTGGAGGCGGGTGGCGGAGATTGTAAGTAATCGACTGGTAACAAAATTGTAACAGTAAATTGTATAATTATAGTTGATAAGTGTAAGGATGGCTCGTTAGTAAACTCTAGGAAGCATTAAGAAGCCCAGAAAGAGCCGAAGACATTCCATCCAATCACCACTTGGGGAACATTCTAGAATGTTGACGTGTAGCTTCCCTATTGGATGGATAAGAATGACCTCGTATATGCCTATTAGCTGTCCGAAGTGATGATTTACTTTCAGCTAAAACACTATAAAAACATGAGATTTTTGTACTATATTTGACACTGTTTTTGGGGAATAAAATCCCTACTTACACTGGTCTTCTATCTTCTCATTTTGCGATGTTGCGGGTTTGGATCGTTCAAGTAATCTAATAGTACACGGCCTAGTAAGAATCAAAGCTCTAGATATAATAGTGGCAGTGTTCTTCTTTATGGCAGTGAAACATGGCCGATAAGAGTAGAGGATATTCGTAGGCTGCTAGTATTCAATCATAGGTATCTTCGAAGCATTACTCGTATATCCTGGGACCACCGGGTAAGTAATGCAAATGTTAGGAAACGGGTACTATGTAAGGATTGCAAATCGATTGATGAAGTAATGAAACTTCATCAGTTGAGATGGCTGGGACACGTGTTACGTATGCCCAACCACCGACTGCCCCGACGTGCGATGTTTTATCGAGTAGGAGTAGGTTGGAAGAAAGCTAGGGGTGGCCAGACCAAAATGTGGCACAAGTCCATGAAGTCACTGACAATTGGACTGAGCCATGTCGATAGGTGTAGACTACCTGGTTGGGATTTGAATGGACAACTGCATCTCTGTGCTAATGTGGTATGGCAACTGGAACTGATGTACGTACGTACGTACGAAGTTCTACGTTGTGACTGACGGACTGACTGAAGTCAACGGAAAACTTGTGAGAAATAGAATATATATATCTACATAGTAATCTATAACAAAGTTATCATTGATGCCAATTCTAAAAACTAGTTTCAACTTTTACATTATCGAATCCATTCTAACAATCAACTAGTTATATCCTACTATCATCATTTTCAACTCACATTGACCTTGATAGTATCTTTGTTTATATGAATACTATAGAATGAATAGTCTAATCTTTGTGTGTGTATGTGAGGTTGGTATTTGTAGATGAAGAATTTGTCACTTTACTGAAAACAGGTAAAATATTACAATGTAAATTCATTTAGTATTGTTTGTTTGAATGACGAGTCCCAAATGGGACGAAACGCGCGTCAAACTGGATTCCACTACTGGCCACTATCCATCGTTGCTTACTATGCTTGTGAATTAAGGTATATCGAGGCAATACGCACAGTATGCACATATGCCAATTAGAGACTGACCATTTGCAGTCCTAAAAACATCAATGGGAAGATTCAAACAAACAATACTAAGTGAATTTAAACTTCACCCCATTGCACAAGCAAGTGGCTATCAGGACTCAATGGCCGAGTGAATAACGCGATAGCGTTTGAAGTGAAAGATATTGGGTTCGAGTCCCAAAGTGAACATCAACTCTGAGATGGAGGTACATCCAGCTAGTGACGAGTCCCAAATAGGACGAATCACGCGTCAAACTGGATTCCACTACTGGCCACTATCCATCTTTGCTTACCAATCTACAACAAAGTTATAACTGATGCCAATTCTAACAACTAGTTCCAACTTTTACATTATCGAATCCATTCTAACAATCAACTAGTTATATCCTACTATCATCATTTTCAACTCACATTGACCTTGATAGTATCTTTATTTATATGAATACTATAGAATGAATAGTCTAATCTTTGTGTGTGTATGTGAGGTTGGTATTTGTAGATGAAGAATTTGTCACTTTACTGAAAACAGGTAAAATATTACAATGTAAATGTTAATTGGACTTGGTATTTGTTATATCTAGAGCTTTAGATTCTTACTATACCACGTACTACTAGACTACTTGAGCGATCGAACCCGCAACGTCGTAAGAGAGAAGATAGAAGACGAGTAAGTAGGAACTTTTATTCCCCAAAAACAGTGTCAAATATAGTACAAAAATCTCATGTTTTTATAGTGTTTTAGCTGAAAGTAAATCATCATTACAGACAACTAATAGGCATATACGAGGTCATTCTTATCCATCCAATAAGGAAGCTACACGTTGACATTCTAGAATGTTCCTCTAGCAGTGATTGGATGGAATGTCTTCGGCTCCTTCTGGGCTTCTTGAAGGCTTACTAGAGTTTACCAACGAGCCATCCCTACAGTATTGTTGTTTACTTGAATCTTCCCATTGATATTTAGAACTTATTGGAATATATATACATATGCCAATAAGTGACTGATGAATTTCAATCCTAAAGAACAATGAGAAGATTCAAGTTAACAACAATATCAAATGAATTTGAACTTTATCTCATTGCACATTAAAAAGCTCGTTTGGCTTTTGCCAACATACGTCACTTATGGCGAAGACAAGATATCCGTCTATCAATTAAGGGACGAGTAAACTGCGCAGCAGTTCGTTCTGTTCTACTTTATGGCTGTGAAACATGGCCATTAACAGAAGATACTCGTAAGTTACTAGTATTTGACCACAGATGTCTTAGAAATATTGCTCGCATCTGGTGGGATCACAGGGTAAGTAATAGTGAGGTTAGACACAAGGTATTAGGGAATGATGGTAAATCAGTTGATGAGATCATGAATCTTCATCGACTGAGATGGTTGGGCCACGTGTTACGTATGCATGAACACTGATTACCACGACGTGCAATGCTGACTAGTGTAGGGGATGGTTGGAAAAGAGTTAGGGGCGACCAAACCAAAACGTGGCATCAGTGCTTGAAAGCACTAACTTCTAGTCTGAGGCATGTTGGTAGATGCAGACTACTTGACTGGTGTCCGCGCGACTATCGTAATCAATAATTGGAGACTCTAGGTGACATGGCTCAGAATCGATCACAACGGCGTAAATGTATACACCCTTTATCTTCGCTCAAACCTTAATATTAATATCACTTCATATCTGTCTTTCTTCCTATACTATATCCTTATATACAACCTTTCTTTTATATATTACCACCACTAAATTAACTATTTCTATGAATCCGGTGTTGATCTTGTTGTGCTAACGAGGTATGGCAACTTGGACCGATGCATAAATGTGTCTGGTCCTACGTTTTAGCTGACTGACTGACTGACATTCAGGTGGCTATCAAGAATCAGTTACTAAGTGGATAACACAATGGCGTTTGAAGCAAACGGTACTGAGTTTGAGTCTCAGAATGAACATCAATTCCGAGATTCAGGTACATCCAGCTGATGTATCCCAAATTGGACGAAACGCGAGTTCTGAATTCCACTACTCGTTACTATCCATCTTTGCTTGTAAATGTTAATTGTCTTTATTATACCAAAGTGGTGATTTTATCTCGATACTGTTATGAGTGGCTCTAAAGTAGGATATTTGTATGTAAAATAAATAGTATCTAGTTCTTCAACTGATGTCAATTCAATATTGAAAACTATCTATTCATTCACTTAGTATTACTTGTTTGAATCTTCTTATTAATGTTTAGGACTGCAACTAGTCAGTCTCTAATTCGTATATGTGCATACTGTGCGTAGTGCCTCGATATAGCCTTATTTCACAAGCATTATAAGCAAAGATGGATAGTGACTAACAGTGGAATCCAGTTTGACGCGCGTTTCGTCCTATTCGGGACTCGTCACTAGCTGGATGTACCTGCATCTCAAATTTGTTGATGTTCACTCTGGTACTCGAATTCAGTACCTTTCAATGTCTCGATATAGTCTTATTTCATAAGCATTGTACTGGATTCGAGTCCCAGAGTGAACATCAACTTTGAGATGCAGGTACATCCGGCTGACGAGTCCCAAATAGGATAAAACACGCGTCAAACTGGATTCCACTACTAACCACTATCCAACTTATCTATTCACTGTTTTAATTTATGAATTCACCCTAATAATAATTTCACTTGATTTCATTCTAGTATATGGACGTAATATAAAAGCTGTTATTGATCAACCAATTGAATCCCAAAAAATTCATCCAGGACAAAATACGATTACATATGAAGCACGTTTATTGAAATCCCTTCTATTAGAACTTATTCAAGGTTAAGATACAAGCCAAGTATTGAATATGATCATGTTTGATCCTGAAAAGAAAGTCGTCAAAATGATTCCTTACTTTTAATGAACGCTTGTATAGTGTTGAGATAGTGAAGAAGAAGAAGATTTGTAGCTGAGGTAGATGATTTTGATGAAGTTTTGTTGTCAACCAAATTATCCAGTTCAGAGAACAAACCTTCTGTAGTTGTTTACCCGGTCGAGTCTCTGTGTGTGTGTGTATGTATGCTAAACTTTTGATTCCCAGTGGTTCATGTATATAAATAAACAAAATTGGATTTATTTTGTTTATATTCTTTTCATGATTGTTAGTAATATCATGTATATTTATAATTTTAGTAAAAGTACTATCGCTGAAATACTCGTAATATCAGTCAGTCAGTCAGCTACAACGTAGGACCTACACCTACGCCATTGTGATCGATTCTGAGCCATGTCACTCAGAGTCTCCAATTATTGATTACGATAGTCGCGCGGACACCAGTCAAGTAGTCTGCATCTACCAACACGGCTCAGAGTAGAAGTTAGTGCTTTCAAGCACTGATGCCACGTTTTGGTTTGGCCGCTCCTACCTCTCTTTCAACCATCCCCAATAATGGTCAGCATAGCGCGTTGTGGTAATCGGTGTTCAGGTATACTTAACACGTGGCCCAACCATCTCAATCGATGAACATTCACAACCCCATCAACTAATTTACCATCACTCCCTAATACCCTGTGCCTAACCTCACTATCACTTATCCGGTGATCCCAGCAGATATGAGCTAAAATCTGGGAGTTGGACGTAATCCCACCCAACTGGTCACAATCTCTGATTGTCCCAATATATAAGAAGGGGCCAAAATCATCCTGTGATAACCATAGAGGAATTAATCTAACTAAGATAGCATCTGAAATACTTGCCTCAATTATCATCTTACGCCTAACTAAGACTTGTGAATTGCAAACGCGAGAAAATCAGGCTGGCTTAAGACCTGTTTGCAACTGTATCGACAACATATTCACTATTCGTCAGGTTTTAGAGCACAGACTTAATACTGTTTAGGCAAAATAATTTCCATTAGAAGATATGATGTTAGCCTATATAGTCACTGAGTATTGGATTAAAGTATAATGATACGTGTAGAATGGAGAAGAATGAACAAAAATTGGATAGAACTAGAAAGGAAGGTTCAGGACAGATTGGTTTGGAGAATGTTGGTCGGCGGCCTATGCTCCATTGGGAGTAACAGGCGTAGGTAAGTCTCAGTGGTCTAAAGGTTAAGTGTTTTCATGTGAGACCAAAAGACCTGAGTTCAAGTCCCGCGTGCGGAATCTTAGCAGGTACTCTTGAAGAGTCCCACTCTAGGACGAAACAGCTGTCCAGTCTCCTCAGGTTTTTCATAATCTTCAAGTTTTAATCGACCTATCAATTCAATTACTAAAAATTTTTAATGATATGAAGTTAGGTAAAATTGTCCAATGACATATGTAGTGTAGTGAACAAGAACACTAGTTGGGGGACAATCGAATGTATTTAGGCACAAAATTAAAGATTACCCCACTAAATTTCGATAACCATACAATGAACAGTTAATTTCGTCCTATTTCGGACTCAGCTGGATGTACCTGCATCTCATAGTTGATGTTTACTCTGGGAATCGAACCCAGTACCCTCGCTTCAAACACCATCGCGTTGTCGACTCGGCCACTAAGTCGTGATAGCCACTTGCTTGTGCGATGGGGTGAAGTTTAAATTCACTTAGTATTGTTTGTTTGAATCTTCCCATTGATGTTTTTAGGACTGCAAATGGTCAGTCTCTAATTGGCATATGTGCATACTGTGCGTATTGTCTCGATATAGCCTTAATTCACAAGCATGGTAAGCAAAAATGGATATTGGCTAGCAGTGGAATCGAGGAAGTGCATTTCGTCCTATTTGGGACTCGTCAGCTGGTCAGTCGGTCTTCTGCCTTAATACATTCTATGTCTGACCATCACCATATACTACTTATATACGGATATAAGTAGACTACACCACATTAGTTTCTATGTTCAAATAACTTAGATATATATAAGAATATTAAGAGGGTAACAACAACAATGCAAATAAAAAAAATTAAATCCATGTCAATTGATCAATGATCAAACATTTTTCTTCGACATTCATCTGAATGTAAATTTTTTTCTGTCTTGTTGAAAAGTGTATGCAACCATAACAACAAGGTTTAATGTTTGTATAAACGGCATATACAATGTAAGGTTAGAAAGTTTTGTATCATTGGTTTATATCGTTAAGTTACTAGATGAAGTGAGGAATGACACCGCAACTAATGAATAGCTTAGATATTACTAAAAAAAAGATTTCAGCAGTATTTCAAATGGAATATCGTTTTTTTGAATCAATGGAATGTCATAGTGACTACGGATAGATAGATAGATAGATAGATGGTGTTTTTGTAAGTATTGTATATTCATAACTTCATGTGATATTGAATCTAAGATATTCAGAGCTCATGGTAGGCACAGCAATTGTTCATTTATTTATATATTTGAACACATCAATATTGGTACAAGGGGGCACCAAATACATATGCGCCACACAAATCTCATTTGATATGTGTGAGGGTTGTGATACTTCCCAGGTGCCCAAACTGAAGCAGGTGATTAACTTAGGGGGTCACACTCTGAGCCTTTGACCTAAAGGTCTAATCCACAAGGAAGTGGAGCATCTTGAGGAGATGCAGTCCTATGGCAGTCGGTGACCAACGATTGATTTTATACACCATTTGTTTCTTCAGGATACTGGAGCCAGCCCATGTGCACCATTAGTTTGGAATGAGGGTTTTCCAACTCCCCTAGGTGGATCCTTCATATCCACAAACTCGGTTAAAGTGCCGGACATTCGCTTTTCGTAAATAACATTAACGCCACGAGAAGGCAGTGAGTAGAACTTCTGTGGCAGAGGCTATAAACGCGTGGCCATATGAGATCATTTTGAGAGGGAGGGCAGAATCTCCCCACTTTCGGCCGTATCAGGGCATTCGGTGGCCAAACATTGTTGTGACTTTATAAAATAAGAACGTCATATCCAATTCGTTATGTTTTTATGTTCGGCTTTTTATCACGTGAATTATCCACCAATTGGGATACGATTTGTCTAATCTTAACACTGTGCCAAATCAATGACGTTCGATCAGGATGAGCAGTCTAGCGTCCTTATTTGTCCCTTATCCGTCTAGCCCTTCTAATTGAGTCCAAAAACACCAATTACAGCTTCTGCTATGCGAATCATTTATTTCAAGCATACTCGGTTCATATACCAGATAGATAGACCGCATCACCCCGTAAAATAGAAAATAATATTTGTACAAGATCAAGCCAAATGTGGCTGTGAACGTGGGATACAATAATTAATAATTCATAAGTCAAAATGAAGCTTATAATAAGATGAATATAGATATACACAATCTAATTACTGAATAGTTAAACAATAAGAATATATATAGAATAATAGTCTATTAATAGGTCCTGGGAGATACCTGCACTCATGTCTTCGCTAGGATATAACAAAGATAAATCTGACCCACCGACTGTTAAAACATACACAACTACCTTAATTAGTGAATCAACATCATCAGGACAAGAGACATATATTATATGTTTTTTTACAAGATAATATGTTTTAAAACTAAGCTTACTTACTTACGTCTGTTACCACTCATGGAGGAGCATAGATCACTCACCACCATTCTCAATCCAACCCTGTCCTCCACAGTCCTTTCGGCTTGTTTCCAGTTTTTATTCATTCTTGTGATGTCTGCTTCAAATTCTCAACACAATGTATTCTTTGGTCTTCGTCTTTTTTGTTTCCCTTTAGCAATTCAAGTTAGTGCTTGCTTAGTGATGCAGTTTGGTGATTTCTATAATATATATCCTATCCACTTCCAACGTCTTTTCTTAATTTCTTCCTCAGCTAGAAGTTGGTTTGTACTCTCACACAGTAGGCTGTTTCTGATGGTATCCGACCAAAGGAAATTGAGTATCATGTTTAGACAGTTGTTTATAAATTCTTGTACTTTTTGATGATAGTTATGATAGTTCTTCAAGTTTTAACTCTGTGCAGTAGAACTGCCTAGGGCTACTACCGTTCCCAAGCCCGAGTAAATAAGTAGGGTTAAGCATGGGGTCAGAATCCCCATCCCGTAGAAAACACCCTTAATAAACAAACTAAACTATTTAAAACTAATCTAATAGGAATTATTACATAATTGCTTACTTACGTGCGCCTGTTACTCCCAATGCAGCATAGGCCACCGAAAAGCATTCTCCAACCCACTCTGTACTAGGTCTTCCTTTCTATTTCTATCCAATTGTTGTTCATTCTTCTCATGTCTGCCTTCATTTCTCGGCGTAATGTGTTCTTTGATCTTCCTCTTCTCCTTTGACCTTCAGGATTCCAAATGAGGTCTTGTATTGTGACGCAGTTGGGTACTTTCCTCAATGTGTACCTGATTCACTCCCAGCGCTTCTTCCTGATTTCTCCTTCCTCTGAGATCTGGTTTGTTGTCTCCCACAGTAACTTGTTGCTGATAGTGTCTGGCCAACGGATCCAAAGTATCTTGCGTAGACAGCTGTTAATAAACACTTGTATCCTCTGGATGATGGCTTTCGTAGTTCTCTACGTCTCCGTCCCATACTGTAGGACTGTCTTGACATTTGTATTGAAAATTCTGATGTTGGTGTTGGTTGATAGTTGTTCTGAGTTCCAGATGTTCTTCAGTTGTAAATATGCTGCTCTCGCCTTGCCGATCCACACCGTCACATCTGTATCAGATATA
Source organism: Schistosoma mansoni (assembly GCF_000237925.1). NCBI lineage: Eukaryota > Metazoa > Platyhelminthes > Trematoda > Strigeidida > Schistosomatidae > Schistosoma > Schistosoma mansoni. The sequence continues at coordinate 2,035,950 of NC_031496.1, forward strand.
ATAGGAATTATTATATCCTATCTAATGTTATGTATTTACAACTTGTCAATCTTATTTTAAATAACTGACTAGATAATTGACATTTGACCAATGAAACCTTGGATACATTATTTGTCCCCATACTACTTTTTGTTGTAAAATCGTACACGTTCATTGTCCAAGTATTATGTCATAATAGGGATGACATTTAATTGAATACATCTGAAAATTAGTATAAATTATGTATATATATATATACGTGTCATTGTCAATGTCATTTAACCTATTAGCCTATATTTCTTTCATAGATATGAATTAGTATTGACATATATGATTAATGTCAACAATATAATTTGTATATGTTTACATTCTAAACAAATTGATACAGATCAATGTTAGATCATCAATGAAAATTTGGAAGTAGTGAATAGCTGTTTCGTCCTAGTGCTAGACTCCTGAGAAGAGCACGTCGATGACCCGACCGTTGCTGCTACCTTGACGTGGTGGTCGGGTTTGTCTATTATGATGAACCAATCGAGCTATACTGGCTAGAACAATCGTTCCTCAAGGTCCTACCATGCCACGCAGGTCAGTTGAAGAGCGATAAGACTAAAAGCAGTAAATCCAAGGTCCGAAGGCGAAGTCTTACTGCTGACTGTACAGAGGTGTGACGGCAGTAAGGTGTTTCCTTCAGACAACCAGCATAACAGAGATGATGCCTTCCCACAAGGAGGGATGGGGTTAGAAAAGGTCGACCCTAAAAATACACACCTCACCTTATCCCACGGATTTCCATCTCCGGCAGTAAGGTCCCAACAAGAACGGAGATAACACAAAAAGGTCGTGTGTGACAGACCACAAACAGTTGTCCCTTGAGCACTGTGGTCACGCTCTCAGGTCATTAAGACCACTTCTAACCCAATCTCCTTTTCAGGTACCTCTAGAAAAACCCTTCCACGGTGTGGGTAACCGGGAAGTGATAACTGCCCTCATACCTCTAACAGCTCAAGATCACTGCACGTCGATGAACCGCACATGACATTCGAATCCAGGAACTTTAGTTACATGAGAAAGTTTGAATGATAGTCTTTGATTGATCGGTATATCATCCTAATAAAGTCCCAACAATCTCCAAAACCCTGTATTGATAATCATCATGTGCTTAATAGCAACTAGCTTCCAGAAGTATTTCTCTAAGTTCTAGTGAGAAGCTGCGACCAGTGGAGTTCAACTGTATCGAGTGTGAGGCAGTTATCCACTGAAGACAATAGAAAAGTTTTTGAGTAATATCTTGGACTGATTAGAGTCAGACATTAACACTAGTCAATGTCGGCTCAATGGTATCGAGGTTAAGTGTTCGGAAGAGACCAAGGATCTTAGGTTCCAGTCTCACGTGTGAGATCGTGGATGCGCACTACTGAGGAGTTCTATACTAGATTTCCAATATCGGTCTAAGACTGATCGGTTCATGGTCTCAACCAAAGCTCAACAATCTCCACAACTCTATAATGAAAATATTTATTAGTTCAAAGGGGATTTATAGAGATTGTAGAATTTCCATAGATTAAATCAGAAACTGATCTTAGTTAAACCTCTGATCGAAATGTGGAAGCAATTGATGGCTATTAAATATTAGTATGGGACTCTCGAGCAATACACATTCACAGGCCCTTTCCCGTGAATCGAACCTAAGACCCTCCTCCTCTCGCGCGAACTACAAACTTTAATCCCCTGATCCAGTACACAATGGTGCACATGTCTAACCTCAATCAACTTACTATATTTCGTAATCATCATCCATTGCCTGCCGTGAGTAATTATCTCAAAGACGACATAATTGAATGCCGTTTGTCACGGATTCTCACTGACATAATGAAAGGGTATGAAATCAACCAGCTTGAAAGAGTAGTTAGTTCTATGAAGATGTTTATTTAGTTAGAATCTTACAAGTATGGTTATTAAAATGTCGAAAACCCCCATATTGATAAACATTAGGTGTGCATTAGCAACCAACTTCAAGAGGAAATTTCTGGAATTCTAATAAGAAGCCGTAACCACTGAAAATTCAAAAGTGCGTTTATGAAGGTACATACTATAAGTCTCTCATCCTTTCTCTTCTGGTGATCGACTGGATTATGAAGACGTCAACATCTGGAGGGAAGCATGGGATACAATGGACAGGTAGGATGCAGCTGGACGATCTAGACTTCACAGATGATCTGTCTCTTCTATTGCACACGCAACAACAAATGCAGAAGACGACCAGTTTAGCAGCAGCCTCAGCAGCAGTAGATCTCAACGCATATAAAGGGAAAAGCAAGACTCTCCGATACAACAAAACATGCAACAATCGAATCACATTTCAAAGAGAAGCTTTGGAGGATGTAAAAGCCTTTACATATCTAGGCAGCATCATTGATGATCACGGTGAGTCTGATGCAGATGTAAAGACGTGGATAGACAAAGCAAGAACAGCATATTTACAACTGAAGAACATCTGGAACTCAAAACAATTGCCAACCAACAAGATCAGAATTTTCAATACAAATGTCAAGACAGTTCTACTGTATGGGGCAGAGACAAGGAAAACTACGAAAGCCGTCATCCAGAAGATACAAGTGTTTATTAACAGCTGTCTATGCAAAATACTTCGGATCCGATGGCCAGAAACTATCAGCAACAACCTACTGTGGGAGATAATAAACCAGATTCCATCCAGTGGAGGAAAAAATAAAGGAGAAGCGCTGGAAGTGGATAGAACACACCTTTGAGGAAAGCACCCAAATGAATCACAAGGCAAGCCCTCACTTATAATCCTGAAGGCCAAAGGAAAAGAGGAACATCAAAGAACACATTACGCCTAGAAATGGAGACAGACATGAGAAGAATGAACAACAATTGGATAGAACTAGAAAGGAAGGCCTAGTACAGAGTGGATTGGAGAACGCTGGTTGGCGGCCTGTGCTCCATTGGGAGTAACAGGCATAAGTACGTAAGTAACATACCATAAGTAATGGAAGGTAATTGGGATATATCACAGACTAATTAAAGTTATACTTGTATGCCATTAAATCCCGGCTCAATGGTTTGGGAGTTAGAAGTTCACGTTCAAGGATAAGAGTTCTAGGTTCTATTCCCTTGTACAGGGTCGTGGATTCTCATTGTTGAGGAATCCCATACTCTGACAATCAACCGTTCAGCAATCATAAGTTTTATTTGGTTGTATAACTCAGACTGATTTTTGATCTTAATAGAATTCGGCAAACTCTATAAACTCATAAGGATGAAGATAATTTACAATTGATTGGTCACTGGGTGTTGATCAATTTCATGTATGTCATGTCCTCCTTAAGGCAGATCGAATCCTATCGACCAAGTCGCAATGTTGCCACTAGTCTAGGTGACTCGACACTGTGTGCACTATATTGAGATAAGATGGTGGTTAGAGGTAGTCGACGGTTCTATAGGAGATCAGTTGCAATCCGGATAGTCCATTAGTAACATCTCTGGCCGTCAAGCTTGTTGTTGCTGAAGGTATCCGGCCAACGGAGATTGAGTACCATGCGTAGATAATTGTTTATAAATACTTGTACATTTTTGATGATGGTTGTGGTAGTCCTACAAGTTTCAGCTCCCACTTTGATGTTGACATGAAGACAATTGTTCTAAGTCCCATATATATTTTCCAACTGTAAGAATGCTGCCCTTGCTTTTCCAACCCTTCCCTTTAACATCTGTATGAGATCCTCCTTGTTTATCATTGATGCTTACCAGATACATGAAAGATTCCATACCTTACAGAGTTTCTCCATCAAGTGAGATAGTTTGGCGTTCTCCCTATTGTATTTGAGGATTTTACTATTTCTTTTGTGTATATTGCATATTACATAAATTCATTTAGTATTGTTTGACTTGAATCTTCCCATTGATGTTTAGGACTGTAACTGGTCAGTCTCTAATTGGCATATGTGCATACTGTGCGTATTGCCTCGATATAGCCTTATTTCACAAGCATTATAAGCAAAGATGGATAGTGACTAACAGTGGAATCCAGTTTGACGCGCGTCACTTCGTCCTATTTGGTACTCGTCAGCTGGATGTACCTGCATCTCAGAGTTATTGATGTTCACTCTGGGACTAGAACCTAGTACAATACTTATGAAATAAGGCTATATCGAGACATTGAAAGGTACTGGGTTCGAGTTCCTCCCAGAGTGAACATCAACAAATTTGAGATGCAGGTACATCCAGCTAGTGACGAATCTCAAATAGGACGAAGTGACGCTCGTCAAACTGGATTCCCCTGCTAGCCACTATCCATCTTTGCTTACATATTATATAAATGTCTACTACTGAAAAATATTGAATAAATTACATGAATGAAATTACAGTTAACTTTACCTAGAATTTCAAAAATAAATTCCTTTCAGTGTATCTGTACATGATACAGTTGTAAAACGATGTATGCTACTGATGTATGTACATAAGTAGCTATGTATGTATGTATGTGTATCTATTTGTTCAACGCATATATATATATAGAACATAGCGTGTATAAGCCACCCCCCTCCCCCCCGGCAATTTGTACATCAACAATCCGACAAACGATATATACATCTCCCCACATAGTAACAACTATCCTATGTCTAGGCTTTCCTCTAATCATTATCAAATAAGAATCATCATCATCATCGAAAAAAAACACAAAAAATTAACCTATTGGATGGTAACATTTTATCCAGTGAAAATTCTAGAATCTGTCAAGGTCATTCAATGTATTCCCCGTGAGTCAGGATATAGAATCTATTTATTTAACATAGAAACTGATAATGTTTAACATTATTTATCCGTTGGCATGGCAACTATTATTATTCTTATATCAAAGATGTATGATTACATATGAATTTAATGATATACCATTTGTATAGTATTATTCAATTAGTAATGTTATGTATCTATATAAGTAGTATAGAAATAAATGTGAAAAAATTAAACCAACTTGATAATGTAACAAACAATCATAATGATGATCTTGATCATGATCATGATCCAATGAAGAATGGTATCAATGATATTATGAAAGTCTTAGAAATAGTGAATCAACTTTCCATGAAAGAATATACATCTATGGATGATCCTAATGATGAAGAACAAAAAGATGGTGACGATAATACTGTGGAACTTCTTCGTTATCCACGTTCAATTACATTCACTTCATCATCATCAACATCAACATCTAAATTCAATTCTGAATATCAAGATATACCATGTCATTTTCAATGTATCCTAAGGTCGAAAAGGAATCATCAAGAAATCAGGAAAATTTCCAAAACTACATTACATTTACCAAATAAAAAGACTGCTATATTAGATTGTTACAATTCTACGACGACAACGCCGACGACGATGGCGACGTCGATGACGACGACTACTCCGTCACCATTATTGAATATTGAATGGAAACAATCAATCATAAGTCAATGTGTTCGACATTTTACCAAACGTTTATTACATCTTATCATTGGAACCTTATCGAACGATTCAAATATGGCGGAATGGTTTATATTCACTTCCAATCAATTCAGTAGCAGTATATACGATGCTATTCAAGCATATATTCAACCAACAACCGATCTATATATCACCTTTACAATACCAATCTATCGTTTAGATAGAAATGACTTCAATAGATTATCACCATGGTTAAGATATATCTCCATAGATGGTAAACAATTACGTTATATAGATGTTATGCTTATAGCTAATTTAACATTAGATTATTTTATATTACAAGATTGTATTCGAAAGGATGAAATCATTATGAATCCCTTAGTAACAACATTACCCGACTCAAGTATTGAATTATATCATAAAGATCTGGATTGTTTAGTTTATTGGATTTATTCATGTCCAAATTATACACCGTTTATATTAATAGCTGATCTTAAAACTCAACGAAGATATTGTAGAACATTCAATACTGTTGAACCATCCATGGGGGGATCGTCGTCTACCATAGATGTAAGTACGATACAACCATTAGTCAATAATTTACGAGCTAAACGATCACCAAAACGTAATAAACCTAAATGGTCAATATTACATCATCCTAATGAAGAAACATCACCACCACCACCACCAACAGCAACAACAACAAGAATGTCAACATTGAAAAGATCTTCCATGGAACCTTCAGTCAGTCGTAGTCCATCGGAATCATCAGAATCTAAGATGGTCAATCATTCAAATGCATCTACAATGAACAATCAAGCCTTATTATCCCCTATTAAAGATTGTACTTCAATAGAGAATGATTTAAAACGATATCTAAATGATCATTGTGAACAAAAACTAATATGGTTAACTAACATCATCACAATATTACTTATTATTTTATTAGTAGTCATTATCATACTATTTGGATTATTATTTATATTTAGTTATTTTATAAAACAATATTTATTATTACAACGTGAAAATAAAATAAGATGAATTTCAACTGGTGAATGGCCTGAGCTCCTCGACAAAGGGGGTAACAGGCGTAAGGTAACTGAGTGAAAAAAAACAAAAAAAAGGAAGAACATTGTACAGTTTCTATGACATTTAAATGAATAAAGGTGAGATTATAAATTATGGATGGACTATGAGTGACGCTAGAATGACCTTCAGTGTATCCACTTAGTAACTAAGATCAAATAAGGGTTATCAGGAGAGAGTTGGATGGAGAATGTTAGTGAGCAGCCTATGCTCCTCGAGGAGGGGGTAACAGGTGTAAGTAAGTAAGTAATATTGTCAAAATTCTATTTAACCAAATGGATTGAATGAATTTCGAGTCAAAAATTTGAGATCTTGATTGGTTCATCCATAAATTATAGTCTCCCCTGAACATCTTTCTATATTTATAAATGAATGTAATTATATTTTTATTTTTGATCCATGGTTATTAGAGTGTTTGAACTGATCTTTTTATTAAATATAATCTATATATATATGTGGCTACTCATGAGTAGTATTTGTATTGATAATCATTTAATTAAGGGATATTTAATGGTTGGATTGATGAGTAGGCGGAAGCTACACAATCATGGAGAACCTGGAAGTACTAGATAGTTGTAGAATTGAACCGTATCGGTTGTAGAGGCGGTAACTCACTAAAAACAGTGGTGGACGGCCACTCGGTATCATGGATTGGTTAAAGTTAGACAGTAATACCGTTAGATTACGGCCGGCTTAGTGGTCTAGAGGTGAAGCGTTCGAGCGCGAGACCGAAGGTCTTACGTTTCAGCTCCTTGTGTGAAATCATATGTGCGCACTGTTGTAGAGTCCCATACTGAGACCAAACAGCCATCCAGTGCTACCTGGTTCTCTATGGTTGTCTAGATTTCATCGACTAATGAACTCGATTATAAAAACTTCTACAATATCCACAAAACCCTATTCTCGTTATTAAATAATGTTTGCGCAAAAATCCAGCAAGTTATTTATATTAAATTATTAACATGGTTACTTATGGATTTGTTAGGGACGTTCGATCCCCAGAACTCACTTGCGAAAGGTCCTAATGTTGTAATTTCATTCTGAAAGTTTGAATTTTATGTTTTCGTGCCAAAAGACGCTTAGTTGACCTACATCCCTCATTTCCAACTCGGAACTCCTTGACTGTCATTAGTTGACGGATATTTTTAGTCCGCTATTTTGTACCTCTTCCAAGGGCGTTTCTATCATTGTATAAATAAGCTTGATTTATTTGTTTAGGACAAGTCAGGTAATTACGAAATTTCTAACAGCTTATAGAACTACACCTAACCATATCGTCCCAGATGGAAAATCCCCTGTTGAAGCGATGTTCTGGAGAATTATTCGACACCATGTTGCCATCTAGACCAATGGTTGGACACAGATAAAATTAGAATATCCGGAGTTTGAATGTCGGTGATAAAGTGTTCGTCAAGTCATACAGAGGAAAAAATCGTTGGAAACCTTTGAAGTAAAGTGTTTCCCGAATATTTTGTGCTCTTTTTTCTCGTGTTCAAGTCGCTGTGTAGTTCTAGCTGAGGGGTACAAGACTAGCTTAGGATCCGAATATAGCGTTCAATAAACAAGACGTATCAAGGACCTCGAATTTTCTGAGTAGTCGTAGAATACATTCTATACACGTCATCAAAACTTCTTGATCTAGTTAGCAGAGTCGGGAACAACAGATAAGAATAGACTATCGTGTCACTGTTTGATTGAGCGTCGTTCCGTTTATCGAGTAAGGGGAACATGACATGCTGATATAAGTTAAAATTCGATAGTAAGAACTAAGAACTTGTCAATGAGTCTCAAAAATTGATCAATTTTAAGTAAACAGGAAGAAGTCTTTGATCTAGACCTTTTATTTAGGCGTAATTGCCGACAAGATAATGCTAAAAATCTGAAGGAAACTAATATCATCTTTGGCGGGTTCGGATCTGAGTCACTTTCTTTAATACAGGTTCACTCTCATGTTGATAAATTCCAATCAATAAGTAGTTCCATTTTGAATTTACTAATGGTCAACATACTGTTTGATCAATGGGTTTTAGTTAGGATTAAGAACTTGGCAAAGTAGCATTGGTCGTTCTTGCTTAACCATCGGTTATTGTATATATCTAGGGTTTACAGGTGATTCATACTATCTGTTGACATTCAATAACAGCCGAGTGGATAACGCGATGGCGTTTGAAGCGAAAGATACTGGGTTCGAGTCCCAGAGTGAATATCAACTCTGGGATGCAGGTACATCCAGCTAGTGACAAGTCCCAAATAGGACGAAACGTGCGTCCTGGATTCCACTGCTGGGTTTCGAAAGACCTCTCGAGAGAGCTGTAGTATACACAAACACACAAGCACGCACATACACACGGTTACTCATGTTCCAGACGGTAATCAAAATTATTCGAAGGTAAGAATTACAGTTTATTCATTTAATAATACTGAAGTTGTACTTTCGACAGTTATTTATTATAGATCAAAAGGGGTTTTGTGGAGATTTCAGTATTTTCATGGTTGAAATCATGAGTCTATTGAAGTTAGACCACCATGGAAAACCGGCAACCGCTGGACGACCGTTTCGTTCTATTATGGAACTCCTCAGCAGTGCGCATCCACGATCCCGCACTCGCGAGCGAGATTCGAACCCAACACCTACCAGTCTCGTGTTGGAGCACTTAACCGATAGACCAATGAGCCTGTTAATGTCTAACTTCAACCGTCCAGTGCTTCCAGGTTTCCGATGGTAGTCTAGTTTCAATTGACTCATGATTTCAACTCTATAAAATACTATCTAATCAAACGAAACGAAAGTTGAAAACTACAATTTGAAAACAACATTTAATCTATACATGTTTACAAATAGATGATGCATTAACCAAGTAACTTGAGCTTTTAGATTCATTGTTTAAAAGGAATATAAATTGATATTATGAATGAATCAATGTTAGACTGTGATTGAAAGCCTCGAAGCACTGGATGGATGCTGATGAGTCCAATACTAGGATGAAACACCTGTTCAGTACTTTCTAAGTTCTAAGTCTAATCACTGTGAAGATCATCAATGCACACTGCTGAGTCTGTCCATATTAGGATAAAACATCTGTTCAGTACTTCGTAAGTTCTAAGTTCTAAGTCTAATCACTGTGAAGGTCATGAATGCACACTGCTGAGTCTGCCCATATTAGGATGAAACATCTGTTCAGTGCTTCCTACTCTTCGATAGATCTCACTACAATTGTTTTGTGATGTAATTTGTAAAACTATATAGTGTATAACTGATTGAATGATATATGATGATCATTTCAAAAAACAGAATAACATGATCTGATTTTACACTACATAGGAACACGAATCAGTATAATAAATAGGAAACTCTCAACTATGTCGAACTACTATCTAACCTATAGATTCCTAGTTAGGTTTAATTAAAATGACTATTAGAATCTTTTACTTACTTACGCCCGTTACGCCCCATAGAGGAACTGTAATTACAAATGATAATTTAAGTCAGTCACAATATAGAACTTCGTATGTACGTACATCAATTCCAGTTGCCATACCACATTAGCACAGAGATCCAGTTGTCCATTCAAATCCCATAGTGGTAGAAGTAGTAAGAGTATAAACAGTAATCTGAAAGATTAGGGTTTCAAGATGTTATTCAAGGAGTATAATCCGGTGAAATAAATTTGGAAAGAGAAAAAAGATAGAGACATGAAGAATTCAGAAGATTAGAATTTGGGAGAACACAAAGAGTGGATGTACTATCGCCATTGCAAACGATTTTGAAACATGTCACTCAAGGTCTCTAACCATCGGTTGTTATCATCTCGCGAATCTCAACCAGGTAGCCTACACCTACTAACATGGCTCAGTCCACTTGTCAGTGACCTCACAGATTTGTGCCACGTTTTAGTTTGGCCGAACCTAGCTTTCTTCCAACCTACTCTCCTACACCATAAAACATTGCACGTCGGGGCAGCTGATGGTTGTGAATACGTAACACGTATCCCAGTCATCTCAACTGATCAAGTTTCACTACTTCATCAATCGATTTGTCATTTTTACCTAGTACCCGTTTCCTGACACCTGCATTACTTACTCAGTGGTCCCAGGATATACGAGTAATGTTTCGAAGACACCTATGATCGAATACTAGTAGCCTACGAATATCCTCTACTCTTATCAGGCATGTTTCACTGCCATAAAGTAGGACGGAACGAACTGTTGTGCGGTAATCCCGTCTTTTGGGTGCTAGACGGATATCTCGCCTACACAATAAATGAAGCTAGACGAGCCTTCTGCATCCGTGTAGCTTTTAGAATAGAAACTATAATGTACCATTTAAAATTATATAACATTCAGTTTATGTACATATACTAGTATTTGGAATTGAGATTCTATGCGTAATTGTCAAGTAACCATGGATATCTTATTAAGTGAATATTATACACAGTAAATTTTCGTCAGTAAATGCACAACATTGAAAATCAGTCAGTCAGTCAACTACAGCGTAGGATCAGGCACATTTATGCATCGGTTCAAGTTGCCATACCTCGTTAGCACAACAAGATGAACACCAGATTCATAGAAGTAGTTAATTTAGTGGTGGTAGTATATAGAGAAAGGTTGTATAGAAGGATATAGTATTACTTACTTACTTACATCTGTTACCCCTCGTCGAGGAGCATAGGCCACTCACCAGCATTCTCCATCCAACTCTATCCTGAGCCTTCCTTTCAAGTTCTTTCCAGTTGCTATTCATCCTTTTCATATCGGCTACTATTTCCCGGCGCAATGTGTTCTTTGGCCTTCCTCTTTTCCGCTTCCCTTCCGTATTCCATGTTAGGGATTGAGTCGTGATGCACATTGGTGATTTCCTTAATGTATGTCCTATCCACTTCCAACATCTTTTCCTAATTTCATCTCCAACTGGAAGCTGGTTTGTCCTCTCCCACAGAAGGCTTTCGCCGATAGTATCCAGCCAATGGATGTTGAGTATTTTGCGTAGACAAACTTTTTATAAATACTTGTACTTTTTTGACGATGATTGTAGTAGTTCTCCACGTTGCAGCTCCGTACAGTAGGACTGTCTTGACGTTCTTATTAAAGATTCTCACTTTGAAATTAGTTGACAGTTGTTTTGAGTTCCAAATGTTCTTCAATTGTAGAAATGCGGTCCTTGCTTTGTCAATCCTTGCCTTCACGTTTGCATCAGATCCTCCTTGTTCATCAATGATGCATCCCAGGTACGTGAATGTTTCCAGCTCTTCCAGAGTTTCGCCATCAAGTGTGATTGGGTTGGTGTTCTCCGTGTAGTATTTGAGAATCTTGCTTTTTCCTTTGTGAATGTGGAGGCCTATCGATGCGGAGGCTGCTGCTACATTTGCGGTCTTCATCTGCATTTGTTCGTGTGTATGAGAGAGGAGGGCTAGGTCATCTGCGAAGTCCAAATCATCTAATTGATTCTGAGAAGTCCGTTGTATTCCGTATTTCCCTTCAGATGTCGAATTCTTCATAATCCAGTCAATCACGAGAAGGAAGAGGAATGGGGAGAGTAGACAGCCTTGTCTGACTCCGGTCCTTACTGGAAATGCATCTGTCAGCTGTCCTCCATGCACCACTTTGCACTGTAGTCCATCGTATGAGTTTTTAATAATGTTGACAATCTTTTCAGGAACTCCATAGTGTCGAAGAAGTTTCCATAATGTTCTCCTATCCACGCTGTCAAACGCCTTCTCATAGTCGATGAAGTTGACGTATAGTGATGAGTTCCACTCAACTGATTGTTCAACGATGATCCGTAGTGTCGCAATCTGGTCTGTGCACGACCGATCCTTACGGAATCCAGCCGGATGATCCCTAAGTTCGGCGTCTACTGCGTCTTTCATCCGATTCAGCAGCACTCTGTTGAAAACTTTTCCTGGTACTGATAACAAACTGATGCCTCTGTAGTCCTCACATTGGCTCAGATCTCCTTTCTTTGGTATCTTGATGAGATATCCTTCTTTCCAGTCCGTTGGCACTTGTTCCTCTTCCCAAATCTTCTTGAATAGAAGGTGAAGCATATTTGCAGTTATTTCAATGTCTGACTTCAGGGCTTCTGCTGGTATATTGTAAGGTCCTGCCGCCTTCCCACTTTTGATTTGTCTGATGGCCATCTTGACTTCTTCGATCGTTGGTGGAGTGACATCTGTTGGAAGGTCAGTGTGGGCTGCTTCGATGTTCGGTGGATTCAATGGGGCTGGTCTATTCAGCAGTTCCTCGAAGTATTCTGCCCATCTTTTCCTCTGTTCTTGAATCTCAGTGATTGTCTTTCCTTCTTTGTCCTTGACTGGTCTCTCTGGTTTGCTATATCTCCCTGCTAATTTCTTCGTTGTATCATATAGTTGTCTCATATTCCCTCCTCCTGCAGCTTTTTCCACCGCCGTTGCTAGTTCTCCCATGTATTTCTGCTTGTCGGCTTTAATGCTTTTCTTCACTTCCCTGTTTGCTTCTGAGTAGTCTGCTTGTGCTTTGACTTTCTTTGCTCGTGTTCGGCTGTTGTTAATTGCTAGTTTCTTGTTCTTCCTTTCTTGAATTTTGTCCAGGGTTCCCATAGAGATCCATTCCTTGTGATGATACTTCTTAGGACCAAGAACCTCCTGACACGTTGAAGTTAGTGCTTCTTTTATCCCTCTGCAGTTGTTCTCCAAAGTAGTTTCTTGTTCATTCAGAAGTTCCTGTAGAGCCTGGAACCTGTTGTTGAGAGTTATCTTGAATTCATTGAGCTTGTCAGTATCTCGAAGGAAGGCTGTATTGAACCTTTGTAGTGCTGTTTGTCCAGTTGTCCAGTGTTTCCTTAGCTTCAGTCTCATCTTGGCCACAACCAGGTGGTGATCTGAAGCTATGTCAGCTCCTCTCCGGGTTCTCACATCTTCCATTGATCTTCGGAATTTTTTGTTGATACAGATGTAATCTATCTGGTTCTCTGTGGTTTGGTCCCGTGAGATCCATGTAGCTTTGTGTATGCGCTTGTGTAAGAATATTGTGCCGCCTATAACCAATTTGTTGAATGCACATAGGTTTGCAAGTCTCTCCCCATTTTCATTTCTCTCTCCTAATCCATGTCGTCCAATTACATCTTCATATCCTGTGTTGTCCACTCCGACTTTAGCATTTAAATCTCCCATCAGGATGGTCAGGTCCTTTCGTGAGCACTTCTCTATAATTGATTGCAGCCTTTCATAGAACTGATCTTTATCATCGTCGTTGCTATCATTGGTGGGTGCATAACATTGGATAACGTTCATTGTGATCCCTTGCTTCTTTGTTCTGAATGATGCTTTGATTATCCTGGGTCCATGAGATTTCCATCCCACAAGTGCATTTCGTGCTTCTTTGGACAGCATTAGAGCAACTCCCTGAGTGTGTGGAGCATTTTGCCCTTCGTGACCGGAGTACAGCAGCATCTCTCCTGTACCTAGCCTTTTCTGTCCAGTTTGTGTCCAATGGGTTTCGCTGATTCCGAGTACTGCCAAATCGCATCTCCTCATTTCCATTGCTATTTGGCTGGTCTTTCCTGTCTCCCACATTGTCCGGACGTTCCATGTACCTATAAAGAGTGTTGCTCTGGTTGTTAGAAGGTGCATCGGTCTCGTGACTTCCGAAGAATTTCGACTTTCACCATGAGACGTCATAATTATTCCTTCAACTCCCAGGGCAGAGTTTAAATGGTTTGAATTATTTTTTCTGGCTAGCATATTTTTAGCGAGTTAGCTTTTCTACGGGATGGGGTCGCTAATCCCATGCCCAACCCTCCTCCTTTACCCGGGCTTGGGACCGGCAGTAACTCTAGAAGAGCTACAGGCGGAGTTAAGGATATAGTATAGGAAGGAAGAAAGACAGATATGAAGCAATTTTGATCTCAAGGTGTAAAGGAAGATAAAGAGTGTATACACTTACGCCATTGTGATCGATTCTGAGCCATGTCACGCAGAGTCTCCGACCATTGATTACGATAGTCAGGCGGACCCTTATGATTTACATTGTAAATCATATCAATTTGATTTAAAACTTATTCACCAATGAAGTATTCAGTTAACCGTAGTTAATGGCAACTGATGGAACAAGTGTGCTTTGAACTCCTTTGATACATTAAACTGATGCGATAATTAGTGTAGAAATCAGAACACTATTCAGTGAGAATACATTTCAGAAACAGAATGAGCATATATATATGAAGGTTTCCTGTAACCCAGGATATAGCGTAATATAGAGAATAAAGGTATAGGGCCATTGCATCTACTATTACTTATTTTGATTTCTGTTGCCAATTCCTACCTTCATGTATTCTTTATACTGACTCTTTTCACTTTACCTTATGGATTTCAAGTCAGAGCTTGTTTCGTAATGCCATTTGGTGGTTTCCTCAATGTATACCCTATCCATTTCCAACATCTTTTCCAAATTTCTTCCTCGGATGGAAACTGGTTTGTTCTCTTTCACAGTAGGCCGTTGTTGATGGTTTCTGGCCAACGAACATTCAATATTTTGGGTAGACAACTGTTTATTAATACTTGTACTATTTTAATGATGGTTGTAGTAGTTCTCAACGTTTTAGCCGTGTATAGTAGAACTGTGTTGACTTTCGTATTAAATATTCTCACTTTAGTGTTGACTTGAAGATAATTGTTTTGAGTTCCATATGTTCTTCAATTGAAGGAATGACCCCCTTGCTTTCCCAATCCATCCTTTTACACCTGCATCGGATCATCCATTTTTTTATCTATGATGCTTCCCAGGAACGTGAAACTTTCCACCTGTTCCAGAACTTCTGCGTTGAGTTGGTGCTCATTGCGTTGTCGTCCAAATTCTTGTTTTTTCTTTGTGTATTTTGAAAGCTTTTGCCTCAGAGGCTGTTGCTTCACTGTTTGCCTTGACCAGTATTTGTTGATGTGTATGGGATAGAAGAGCTAGATTATTTGCAAAGTCCGAATTGTCTAGTTGTTTCCGAACATTCCATTGTATTCCGTGCTTCCTCTGATATATGAAGGTCTTCACAATGCAGTCAACTACCTGAAGAAAGAAAAAGGAACTATTAGCAGCCTTGTCAGACACCGGTCCTCACTTGGAATGTATCTATCAGCTATCCTCCACGCACGACTTTGCCGTGTAGTTTATTGCAAGAATCCCTTATGATGTTGTCGATGTTTCCCAGTACATTATATTCTCCAAGTTAACTTATTATTCAGAGCACAAAACTTTCGAAAAGCTCATTTGTAATTGTGTAATAGTCGTTGATGATATTGTGTAGGATAACAACAATACTGTCTAGATTAAACTGAAGTTTTAATGATTGATTCCAGTTTGTTACAAAAACAAGACAAATTAAGTAGTATTGTGAAATATCATCCTGATGGCAGTCATTACGTATTTGAAATTGATTTGATACTCTTAATAATAAAGTAGTAGAGAACATCGACCTAGTGGTAATAATGCAACATACAGCGACTGTGGTGAACGGTAACAAAAGTGAGAACAATCGAATGCTATCAGAATGGGGTTTGTGAAGATTTTAGTAATTTTCTAGTTGAAATCATCAACCCATTGAAGCTAGACCACCATGGAAAACCTGGAAACACTGAACGAACGTTTCGTCCTATTTTGGGACTCCTCAGTGGAAGTGCGCATCCACAATCCCACCTCGCGAGTTGAAGTTAAACATTAACACATTCGGATACCGGCTCAGTGGTCTAATGGTTAAGCGCTCGCGCGCGAGACTGATAAGTCGTGGATTTGAACCTCGTGAGATGCATAATCGTGGATGCGCACTGCTGAAGAGTCCCACAATAAGACGAAACGGCCATTCAGTGCTTCATAATCACCTTTATATTGAATACCTTTATTGTATTCAAATTATTCTTGTCCAAATATTCAATCTACGTTTGATTATGTATCATTTGAATAGTTTACATTTAATAACTATGAATGAATACAGTACAGTTTAATTGATAGTTGATCGAAATACAATGGGTTATTATCTTTATTTGAATCAGCATATTCTTATTCTTATCAATCATAGTTATTTAATAATAAGGATAAATAATGAACCTTCGTTGATTGACATATAGGTATTGTGTGTGTGTGTGAATTGTCTTGATAAAGTCATTGTGATAGATATTAGAATAGAATAGATTGACTGCGGCTGAACATGGAATATAAGGCTCTCTTTTCGTCCTATCTGGGACCAATCAGATGGATGTACTTTCATTGGAGAGTGGATGTTTACTACGGAATTCAAATCTAGTACCGTTTTTGACTCTAAACATTAATGAGTTATCTACTTAACTAATGAGATCAGATAGACACTTGTGCAATGGGTATAAGTTTTAGTTCAATTTGTGATAAGATCAAACGTCGATCCTCAATTTAGCTACTAGGCGAATTTCCTCCATTCTATAAATGTTGCTTTAGAATAAGTAGCGTAGGTTCTGGAACATAAGCAAAACATTACTTACAGTTTACTTGACATAAAGCTGTTTGAACTTATATTTCATATCAATTTCGCAGGTAATAGTTTACTTACATGCTGGAAATTACCATAAACCAGAATGACCAGTGAAAAGCAAGGAAGGAAAGGTAATCAACAACATTGAAAAACAATGGAACAGGTGGTAGAACACTTCAAAGAAATCTTAAATCGATCATCTCCACTGAATCCACTCAACATCCAAGTAGCACCAACGGACATCCCAATCGATGTTGGCCAACGAAGCACATCTGGAACTCAAAACAATTGTTAACCAACACCAAACTCAGAATTTTCAATACAAATGTCAAGACAGTTCTACTTTATGGGGTGGAAACCTGAAAAACTACGAAAGCCATCATCCAGAAGATACAGGTGTTTATTAACAGTTATCTCCGCACGGTACTTCGGATCCGTTTGATAGACACTATCAGCAACAAGTTACTGTGAGAGAGCACAAAACAGATTGCAGTGGAGGAAGAAATCAAGGAGAAACGTCAGAAGTGGATAGAACACACATTGAAGGAAGCACCCAACTGCGTCACAAGACAAGTCCTCACATGGAATCCTCAAGGTCAAAGGAGAAGAGGAAGATCAAAGAACACATTACTTCGAGAAATGGAGACAGACATGAGAAGAATGAACAACAATTGGATAGAACTAGAAAGGAAAACCCATGACAGTGTGGGTTGAAGAATGCTGGTCAGCGGCCTATGCTCCATTAGGAGTAACAGACGTAAGCAAGTAAGTAAGTAAGATTGTTTACATCATAATAAGTTAAGAATGAAGTGAATATCTACTGACGACATTAGACAAGAGCATAGGAATATATATCGAATTGATCATAGATTCTAAACATCGATTACTAAATTCCAAATTATTGTTTCTCGAGACATTAGAAGTAATTGGTCTGATTAAGTAAGTCGTCCAAATTACTGTCCAACTGGGATTGAACTGAAGTTAATGCAAATATAGTTTTAACTTTCTAGAGAATACTAGTATGTAAACTAACTTTCAAAGTAAAAATGTCTAGTGACTAGCTGTGGAATCCTGGACGTACGTTTCGTCCTATTTCGAACTCATCAGCCGAATGTATCAACATATCAAAAGCTGATGTTGAATCTGCGACTCGAAGTTTAAAAGTATACCTACGTTTAAAAGGGGTTTTGTGGAGATTTCAGTATTTTTCAAACTTGAAATCATGAGTCAATTGAAGCTAGTACACGTTGGATGCCGGCTCAGTAGTCTATCAGTTAAGGGCTCTGGCGCGAAACTGCTAGGTCCTGAGTTCGAATCTCTCGAATGCGGGTTCGTGGATGCGCACTGCTGAGGAGTCCCATAATAGGACGAAAAGGTTGTCCAGTGCTTCCAGGTTTTTCATGGTGGTCTAGCTTCAATTGACTCATGATTTCAACTTTTAAAAATTCCTACATTCCATAAATACCGACTTTTGTTTGTTTTTTTTGTCTAGGTTCAAATGTAGAACTATCCTATGAACTAGGAAAATTCAATGACTAATTGTTCATATAGTAAAACAAAACATACCAAGTTTATGGGGATAAATATAGTCAAGATAACAGACAGGGTAATAGTAAACAAAATCCCATGATACAAATGTAGATATGAACAGTCAACAAAACTAATTTGATAAAAATCACACACACACAAACCCGAATATCCATTAAAAGGTTATCAAAAGGTATGGGAAAAATTCAACAAATCAGTAAGTAATGGTAAGTAAAGATGGATAGTGGCTAACAGTGGAATCCAGTTTGACGCGCGTTTCATCCTATTTGGGACTCGTCACTAGCTGGATGTACCTGCATCTCATAGTTGATGTTCACTCTGAGACTTGAACCCATTAATGTTCGCTTCAAACGCTATCACGTTATCCACTTGTCCACTGACGTTTGATAGCCATTTGCTTCTGCAATGAGGTGGAGTTTAAATTTACTTAGTATTGATTATTTTGATCTCCCCATTGGTGTTTTTAGGACTGCAACTGGTCAGTCTCTAATTGGCATATGTGCATACTGTGCGTGTTGCCTCAATATAGCCTTAATTCACAAGCATTGTAAGCAAAGATGGATAGTGACTAGCAGTGGAATCCAGTCTGACATGCGTTTCGTCCTATTTGTAACTCGTCAGCTGGATGTACCTGCATCTCAGATTTGTTGATATTCACTCTGAGACTCGAACCCAGTACTGTTCGCTTTAAATGCTATCACGTTATCCACTCGGCCACTGAGCCCTGATAGCCACTTGCTTGTGCAATGAGGTGAAGTTCAAATTCACAATTGGTATTGTTTGTTTGAATCTTCCCCATTGATGAGAATTTAGGCTATATCGAGGCAATACGCACATTATGCACATATTGCCAATTATAGACTGACCAGTTGCAGTCCTAAACATCAATGGGAAGATTCAAACAAACAATACTAAGTGAATTTAAATCAGTAAGTAGTCAGTAAATGATTTAAAATCTATGAAATAATCAGTTTACATAAGATGGTAGTTGAAGGCAGTCAACAGGAAATACTGGACCTATGTTTCGTGTTATTTGGCATTCATCAGGAGGACGTACCTGAAGTCTTGAGGTAACTGATGCTCTCAGATGGATTCGATCTCGTGTCACTCAGATTCACAGTCAGAGACGTTACCACATCTCAGTCCTACAGGATGTCAGTCGCGACTCCTATAGCCCAGTGATTCACTGCCATGCTGTTTTCTATTACCAAGTTAAGGTAACGTAAATGTAGCCTTTCGTACTCTATTTTTCTACCTTAATGCCTAGTTTCTTGCATAATTGTGGATCGACTGAAGTTAGACATTGGTAGTGTTGGATTCCAGCACAGTGGTCTAGAGATAAGGCGTTTTCAAGCGAGACCGAAGCTCCTGGGTTCAAATTCCACCTGCGGGACCGTGGAAGCGCACTACTGAGGAGTCCAATACCAGGACAAAACGGTCATCCGGGTTTTCAATAGTGGTTTAGCTTAGGTTGACTTGTAAATTCAATCATTAAAATAATTCTATTCTCCTAATTGTTTGTCTGTTGTGATCATATAAGTCATCTATTTATTCATGTATCACATTACAATAATGTTAATCGGAGTTGCAAATTGGAAATCAGGAATAAATCGAGTAGAGTTTAAGTTGAATCATTTTGTTTCTCCGTCCCTTGCCAACCGATCAACTGAGAGAATAGTTTTCATCTCTTTACCCACGGCGGTTAGTCTCCTTTCGAACTCACTCATTCTCGTCCTCTTTTCTTCGATCTTCTTAATCTTCTTCCACTAGGCATTTCACTTTCCATTGATGATACGTTCTACTTAGATCTGTCGATGTCAGTAGCACATAACACACCGTCTCACCTTTAAAGTAGTCAATCTTGTGATGGTTTTGCTCACTGTACCACTCTCTTCTTTTCTGTAGTCTGTACCACACTCTTCGTCAAAATGTTGGGTCTGCGGCGCGTTGACCTTCATATCTTCGTCGACCTGCAACGCCATCAAAATCCAACACACACCCAGTGTTCAAGACGTCTAACACCTACGCTCCAGCGACCTGATGAGCCACCTACATCCAATGTGCGCCCAGTAGATGCACGTCACATTGCTCCTTTTCGTCTATGGCACCTGCTACACCCAATGCCGCCCCGCCAGTCTGGTTTCTTCATCACTTCATTTCTAAATCTTGTTAGTGAGTTTAGCGAAAAAAATTGTAGGTGATGATGAATATTAAATAGAACTTTTTACATCTTTAGAAAAAAGCATCCAGAAAGGATACACTAAACCTGCATAGAAATTGACATCCAAATTGATGAAGTTAAGATGGGATATTTTCAAAATATTAAGACTGAAAAGCTGATATTAATTGGACCCAAGACCTTAATGTAATGAAGGAGAACACAAATGGGGACAATCGAATATATTTGAATACAAAATTACAGAACATCTTAATAAAATCTGATGACCATACAGTATATAATTCATTTACTTACGCCTGTTACCCCTCATGGAGGTGCATAGGCCGTTCACCAGCATTCTCCATCCAACTCTGTCCTGAGCCTTCCTTTCAAGTTCTTTCCAGTTAACATTCATCCTTTTCATATCTGTTTCTATTTCCCGGCGTAGTATTTTCTTTGGCCTTCCTCTTTTCCGCTTCCCTTCCGGATACCAAGTTAGCACTTGCCTTGTAATGCACATTGGTGATTTCCTTAATGTCTGTCTTATCCACTTCTAACGTCTTTTCCTAATTTCCTCTTAATCTGGAAGCTGGTTTGTCCTGCCGCTGACAGTATCCGGCCAATGGATGTTGAGTATTTTGCGTAGACAACTGTTTATAAATACTTGTACCTTCTTGACAATGGATGTAGTAGTTCTCCAGGTTTCATCTGCGTACAGTAGAACTGTCTTGACGTTCGTATTGAAGATTGTCACTTTGAAGTTAGTCGACAGTTGTACTGTGTTCCATATGTTCTCCAATTGTAGAAATGCTGCTCTTGCTTTACCAATCCTCGCCTTTACATCTGCATCCAATCCTCCTTGTTTATCAACGATGCTTCACAGGTACGTGAAGGTTTCCACTTCTTCCAGAGTTTCGCCATCAAGTGTGATTGGATTGATGTTCTTTGTGTTGTATTTGAGAATCTTACTTTTTCCTTTGTCTAAAATAATTCATTTACAAAATAAACAATCAATCGTCTCATACTTCATTGTTCATTCGTTTCCACACCAATCATTCTCCGTTCGCATTCTCTTTCCTCCGATCTTCTTAACCTTCTGCCACTGGGCATTTCACTTTCAATGGATGATACATACTACTTATATCTATCAATATCAGTAGTACCCACCATAGTAGGACCACAAAACAAGTAGAGTTCACATCTATATTTAAAATGCTTCACAAATTACAATAAATTTATGAACAATAGAATGAACATTTCCCAGAAAATCAAAAAAAGGTTTCCTTTCATGAGAATAAAATCTAAATATTCCCTATTTGTGCACAAATACACCCCTCCCCCCTACACACACACATAATCATTTTGTTTATTTAAACTATTATTGAACATTGAATGATTAAGAAGAAAGGAGAAACACAAATCAACATTGAGAGAAAAAAAAGTAAACACGTTTGATTTCATGAGATCCTTAACTGATTTGCTTTATTCACATTCATTTAAACAAAGAATATTGAACATTGAATCAATCATTTCATGAATGAATGAACATCATTTTTTCTAAGATTCTTTCAGATGGGACTATGATTTATGGATGAAATAATCAGGTGTCGAGTTTTGGGCGC
This sequence comes from Schistosoma mansoni, assembly GCF_000237925.1. Taxonomy (NCBI): domain Eukaryota; kingdom Metazoa; phylum Platyhelminthes; class Trematoda; order Strigeidida; family Schistosomatidae; genus Schistosoma; species Schistosoma mansoni. The sequence goes on from NC_031496.1 coordinate 2,058,262, forward strand.
GAAATTCATCGATACATTTACTTACTTACTTACTTAGGCCTGTTACCCCTCGTGGAGGAGCATAGGCCGCTAACCAGCATTCTTCATTCAACTCTGTCCTGAACCTTCCTTTCCAGTTCTTTCCAGTTACCATTCCTCCTTTTCATATCTGCTTCTATTTCCCGGCATAATGAACTCTGCCCGTAGGTCTTCTAGAGTTATTGCCGGTCCCAAGTCCGGATAAAGGAGGAGGGTTGGGCATGGGGTTAGCGACCCCATGATCACGATCATCATTATCATCGGCATCATCATAATGATTATGATTATTATCATCAATAATCTCATAATCAGGTCTCCAGTTTTGGGCGCGAAATTCATTCATCCATTTGGTTAAATTGAATGTTGACATTATAGCTGATGACAGTTCGTAATGAAAAACTGTAAATTTAATGGTAAAGAAGAATTGTAGCTCAGGTAGGTGATTTTGACGTAGGTTTGTTCTCTGAACTGGATGGTTTGGTCGTGGAGATTTCATCGTCCTTCTGAACGACATCATCAGCGCAAACTTCGGGTAGAAGTGAAATGTATGAATTTGTGCTGATGATGTCGTTTAGAAGGACGATGAAAGCTCCACGACCAAACCATCCAGCTCAGAGAACAAATCTACATGTGAATCTAATTCCCAACCATCACCACGAACTGTAAATCATAATTTTTGTTCTTCACATAGGTTTATAACCCTCGTTTAATGTCGGTCAATTAGTGGATATTCATAAAGTCATTTTAAAGTCACTCAAAGTTCGTCCATAAATTATAGTCTCACTGTTATTTGTTTTAGTCAAAACAAAAACAGATGATCATCAATACAAATGTCAAGACAGTTCTACAATATGGGGCGAAGACCTAGAAAACTACGAAAGCTATCATCCAGAAGATATAAGTGTTTATTAACAGTTGTCTATGCAAGATACTTCGGATCCGTTGGACAGACACTATCAGCAATAACCTACTGTGGGAGAGAACAAACCAGATTCCAGCGTAAACAGAAATCAGGAAGAAACGCTGGAAGTAGATTGTGCACACTTTGAGGAAATCACCCAATTGCGTCACAAGACAAGTCCTCACATGGAATCCTCAAGGTCAAAGGAGAAGAGGAAGATCAAAGAACACATTACTTCGAGAAACGGAGACAGACATGAGAAGAATAAACAAAAACTGGATAGAACTAGAAAGGGAGGCCCATGACAGAGTGGGTTGGAGAATGCTGGTCGGCGGCCTATGCTCCATAGGGAGTAACAGGCGTAAGTAAGTAACTAAGTTAGTAATACATGATCATGATCACGATCATCATTATCATCGGCATCATCATCATCATCATTATGATGGTCATTATCATCATCATCAATAATCTCATAGAGGCCTAAGTATATTGACCTTGATTATGTCTGTATAATGTTCTATGTTAAATTCTTTGTCTATTCAACCTTAGTCCATAAACAAAAGGAAACAAACAAACAAACAAACAAGAAGTAAACCTTTCCCAGCAACCATAATCAAATCAACAACATTAACTGGTGAATAAACAAACAATCAAATCTACACTTGTTGCTGATTCATTTTCATCTAAGAATGTATTCAATATTAGACAAATATGACTTATTTACCATACTAGATCTGTTTACATTCCTATTTGCTTGTTTGTTAATGTACGGGTGTGTGGGTGAGTGGGTAAGTGTTTGTTACATGCTTTGATTATCCTTTTTTTGTTGTTGTTAGTCTTCAATAAATGGAAATGAATCGTATTAAAAAAAACAAGGAGATTTACATAGTTGAAAGCGTAAGTCAATTGAAGCTAGACCACCATGGAAAACCTGGAAGCACTGCTTGACGGCCGTTTCGTCCTATTATGGGACTCCTCAGCAGTGCGCATCCACGATCCCGCCTCGCGAGCGAGATGCGAACCCAGGACCTACCAGTCTCAAGCCAAAGCCCTTAACCGATAGACCGATTTACTCTTGTTTCCTAATCATTTTCATAGATCTTATATATGACAAGAAATCATACTACTTACAAACGATTATAGTAGTTTGAATAGACTTTCGGAAGGAGTTTTTGTGGAGATTTACTATTTTCATAGTTGAAAGCGTGGGTCAATTGAAGCTAGACCACCATGAAAAACCTGTAAGCACTGGACAAAGGCCGTTTCGTCCTATTGTGGGATTCCTTAAAAGTGCGCATCCTTGACCTCGTCCTGTGTTCGAAACT
>NC_031496.1:2060705-2112786 GCF_000237925.1 Schistosoma mansoni
CTTCAATTGACCCACGCTTTCAACTATGAATAGACCTTGTTTTTATAAAGTAATAATATGGTTTCAAGGAAATCAACAGGCTGTTTTAACACATTTTAAAGATTAAATAAGTTATAAGTTTTTAATGGCTTTATATCTGACTCCAGTTAAACCGTATGCTGATTGTTGTCGCCAATTCTTGTAAATAATTATCTACCTAATTCACACCAGAGAATAATGGAGTTCATATGGAACTGCAAACAACTGTCAACTAATTTCAAAGTGAGAATCTTCAATACGAACGTCAAGATAGTCCTACTGTACAGAGCTCAAACGTGGAGAACTATTATATCCATCATCAAGAAGGTACATGTATCTATAAACAGTTGTCTACGCAAAATACTCAAAATTCACTGGCCGTTTTATGGGAGAGGACAAACCAGCTTCCAGATTAAGAGGGAATTAGGAAAAGACTTTTGAAGTGGATAGGACATACATTAAGAAAACCACCAATGTGCATTACAAGGCAAGTGCTAACTTGGTATCCGGAAGGGAAGCGGAAAAGAGGAAGGCCAAAGAACATACTACGCCGGGAAATAGAAACAGATATGAAAAGAATGAATAACAACTGAAAGGAACTGGAAAGGATTTCCCAGGACAGGGTTGTTTGGAGAATAATGGGATAAGTCAACTACAAGAATCAATTTTGAATGCGTATGATTCATACACTCATTCATCTAGACAAGTAATCATAGAAATGAAGTAACGCGCAGCGGAGAAAGCAAGTGAGCCAACTCGACTTGATCAAGGGTGATTTATTATTTATATTCAGGATAAAATAAGTTACAGACATTTAATGAATAGGGTAAACAATTAACACTCATACGATCATATAAAAACGTAATTACTTATTTACGCCTGTTACTCCCAATGGAACAGAGACTGCCCACAATCATTCCCCAACCCACTCTGTCCTGGGGCCTGAATTCCTGTCCTATCCAATAGTTGTTCATACCTCTCATGTCTGTCTCCATTTCTCGGAGTAATTTGTTTTTTGGTCTTCCTCTCCTCCTTTGGCCTTCAGGATTCCATGTGAGGGCTTGTCTTGTGATGCATTTGGGTAATTTCCTCAATGTGTGTCCTATCCACTTCCAACGATTCTCATTGATTTCTTCCTTCGCTGGAATCTGGTTTGTTGTCTCCCACAGTAAAATGTTGCTGATAGTGTCTGGCCAGCGGATCCGAAGTATTCTGTGTAGACAACTGTTAATAAACACTTGTATCTTCTGGATGATGGCTTTCGTAGTTCTCCACGTCTCCGCCCCATACAGTAGAACTCTCTTGATATTTGTATTGAAAATTCTAAGTTCGGTGTTGGTTGGCAATTGTTTTGAGTTCCAGATGTTCTTCAGTTGCAAATATGCTGCTCTTGCTTTGCCGATCCTCATCCTCACATCTGCATCTGATCCACCGTGTTCATCAATGGTGCTGCCCAGATATGTAAAGGTTTTCACATCCTCAAAAGCCTCTCCGTCACTTGCGATGAATACCATTCAATTGATTGTTTCGCAATGATCCGTAAGCTTTACATAGTACCAGAAACGAAAAGTTCATTTACACCATGACATGAAGTCATATGCGAGGTAATAAATGACTAGTCTGGTTTACTTTAAAATTATTAAACAGAACAGGTTAAAGGCCTCAACAAATGATTACAAAATCTTCTTACCTGCCATTAACCATGATTTTATTAAGAGAATTGGCCCACATCTGACAGTCTACATTTACAAATTGACCATGTAACTCAAACAGTAATTCAACACTGTTAGTGACATCTATCTCAATCTATATTATACATTACTTACTTACTTACGTCTGTTACCCCTCGTCGAGGAGCATGGGCCGCTCACCAGCATTCTCCATCCAACTCTGTCCTGAGCCTTCCTTTCCAGTTCTTTCCAGTTGTTATTCATCTTTTTCATATCTGCTTCTATTTCTTGGCGTAATGTGTTCTTTGACCTTCCTCTTTTCCGCTTCCCTTCTGGATTCCACGTTAGTGATTGGGTTGGTGTTCTCTGCGTTGTATTTGAGAATTTTGCTTTTTCCATTCACAAAGGAAAAAGCAAGATTCTCAAATACAACACGGAGAACACCAATATTATACATTAGGTTTTCCGTAAATAACTCTTTTTGACCTAGTAATAGTTGAATCATTTATACTGAAGGTTAAAACATGGTTTCCATAGTTCTAAACCTACGCAGTACAGTTAGTCCTCAGACTGTTTTCTCATTTTATTATCTGAAGAATAAAAAGATCTGGTTGGAAGGGATTGTTTGTAGATAGGTTTTATTCTTAGGCTTTTTTTTGTCACAGACCAATCTAAGTTGAAGCATTACTGAAAATAAAAGATCCTCGAAAACAGTTTCACTCTGGTGTACACCCTTAAATATTCCAGCGATCGAGTCGAATACCTTAAAGTCTCATATCAAACACCTTACTATGAGGATAACTAAACTTGTGTCTGATGATTCTACATTCGACTACAGGTGTACGTTGAAATGAAGTCCTACACTAGTATGAAACAGTTGTTCAGTACTTCCTGATCTCTAATGATAACTTAAGCGTGATCAATCAGTGACGAATACAAGTTGTAGAATAAAGAGACCTCTTTTCTCGTATGGTTATGGTCTAGTACGAATGTGAATCAGAAGAGGAGAAATTTACTTCAACTACAAGATGAATCTAAACACTAGAAATACGATTGAAAATGTTATATCTAGAGATTTAGATTCTTGCTCTGCCACGTACTACTAAACGATCGAACCCGCAACGTCGCAAGAGAGAAGATAGAAGACTAGTAAGTAGGAATCTTATTACCCAGAGTTTCAAATATAGTACAAAAATACCATGTATTTATAGTTTTTTGGGCTAAGTAAATCATCATTTCGGACAGCCAATAGGCACATACGAGGTCATTCTTATCCATCTAATAGGGAAGCTACACATCAACATTCTAGAATGTTCCACTAGTGGTGATTGGATGGAATGTCTTCGGCTCTTCCTAGGCTTCTTGAGTTTGCCAACAAGCCATTCTTACACCTCCCCTCTTTGAAGTCCGTGACGTATGACTTTCTTTTTGAATCTACTTAAAACATTTTTGTCGCTCTCTTTTTTTCTGTTCAACACCCTTATCGGCTGTGTGATTTCACTTTTACGTTTTTCAAATCGTTGGTTGCGGCCTTTTTTATGGCTTTTCTGTGTTAAATCCACCAGCATGTGAAACGGTAGTTGTGTATCTACTGTTGCTGTTCTATGATCCTTTCTAATCTGATTAATATGTCTGATACACGTTCCGTCACTTCTCTGGACTAAATAAAGTACCTTCTCAATGCGCCGTTCTATGATCGCTGGTTTCCATTTCCGACCACCTTGATACCACTTTATAAGCACTTTCTCACCTACCTTCAAGCTGCAGGTGCCCGTCTAATACTCATGTACAGGTTTTATTGTTTTCTTGGGTAGCAATATTCTGTCAAATATCGTCCGGATTTTCCTCCGAAACATACATTCTCGCGTGCGAACGCTTAACCTACAGACCATTGAGTTGACATTCAATTGTGTTAATGTTTAACTTCAACCCATCCTTGAAATTGAGCCACTTCACACTACTGAGGAATCCCATACTAAGACGAAACGGCCTTCCAGTACTTCCAGGTACTACACGGTGGTCTACCTTTAATTGACTCATGAATTCAACTATTACTAAAATCTCCACAAAAACCCCCTTGTGATTATTAATAATTGTACATTACTATAAGTATACAATGTTGTTCATGTAATCAATCTACATTCAAATGCTTAAAAGATCCTAAAATAAACCCAAAGCAGTTTCCAAAGATAATATTAACTAATAACAGTACATATTAGACTGACAAAACGGTTTCGTACTTCTGTGGAAACCACTTCATCAGTGGGCAACCTCAACGTGATAATAGACTGGTTACTGAATGCTGATTAAATGTAACATTTGTCAAGTACCTTATTGTTACTTCATTGATGAAATTCAATCAGTAATGAAAGACTAAATTGTTAATTGTTAATCACAACTTCTCAACAGAAATTTAAGCGTTTATCTTTAAGGCAGTTACTAGCAAGTCCACAATCACTAAGTTAATTTATATTGTTTGCGTGGTCAACCGCAAGTTACTAAATTTGAAGATCCTGGATTTGATTTCAAGTGAGATCAGGAACGCGCAATGTTTGGAAATGAGTTGGAAAACCCGCATTCCTAGCCAATGGTGAACATGGACTCCAGTATCCTGAAGGAACAAATGGCATATGAACCTATTGTTGGTCACCGGCTACCATGTGACTACATCTCCTTACGTTGCTCTACTTGCTTGTGTATTAGACCTTTAGGTCAAAGGCTCCGGAGTGTGGCTCCCTAACAAAACCATCTGTTTCGGCTTTGGCAACCGGGCAGTATCATAGTCCTCACTCAAATCATTTGATTTGTGTGGCGCTTGTCTGTTTGGTGCCTCCTTTTATCAATATTTAAGTGTTGAAATAAATAAATAAGGCAACTACGACCGATTTTGAGCTAATGTCGAACACAGACTACAACCATTGATCACGATTATCATGTGAACTTAAACCAGTCAGTCTATAACCAACCAATACGTCAAAACCAACGTTTATTGACTTTACAAACTGATGTCGTTTCAATTTTTGTAAACCTAAGCTTTACTCTACTCATTGTTTAGATCAACTAATACTGCTCATCAATGAAGGCGATGATCTAACATATGTAATACATGTCCCTGTTACCTCAAACAAAGATTTACTATTTCGTCAATCATTTTTTGCTTTTACGTTACCAAATCAGAACACAGTTGAACAGGAACGAAATTACATTCGAGATAACAATGGTGGATGAAAGTATGAAGCATGATAAGAGAAACGTTAGTATATTTATAGGTTTTACATGAGATTCTATAGTCTTCTTCAAGTATCCACTAGCGTTGATTGGTTAAGAAATAGCCAATCAGCGTGCAACAACATAATCCTGCACAGGAACGTGCTTTATTCCAAAGTAACCTTATGAAACAGTTATATAATTTTTATCTTGAACTGGTATCAATTCATAATGATGAAAAACATATATCTACAAACAAGGAATACTTGCTTTCATGGATCATGGATCATGATGGACGAATTTTGATAGGTAAAATGAAACAAAAGGATGTATAGTGACTGACTGTAAGGAATGTTTCCTTGAGTTCTAGTGGGAAGCAGTGACCAGTGAAGTTCAACCAAGTCTGTTGTAGAGATATCAACTCACTGAAGACAATTGGTGAACGGTTGCTCAACTTCATGTATCAGTTGAAGTTAGACATTAACACCGTTGGATGCCGATCAGCTCAGTGGTTTGTCGGTTAAGTGCTCTGGCGCGAGACTGGTAGGTCCTGGGTTCGAATCTGGTGGGTGCCGGATCGTGGATGCGCACTGCTGAGGAGTCCCATAATAGGAAGGAACGGCCGTCCAGTGCCTCCAGGTTTTCCATGGTGGTCTAGCTTCAATTGACTCATGATTTCAACTATGAAAATATTGAAATATCCACAATAACCCATTCTGAACCAAAAGTATGTTCCTCGATAGATGACATGAAAATACTTCGATGTAGCCAAATGATAGATACTCATTAAACTAATTTATTGACAGAAAATCCCAATCGAGCTGGGATCAGAAATAATAGATCCATCCAGTAGAAGAGGTTATTCCTCTAGCAAAATAACATCCTCATATATAGGATACCATCAGTCAGTCAGTCATAACGTAGAACTTCGTACGTACGTACGTACATCAGTTCGAGTTGTCATACCACATTAGCACAGAGATTCAGTTATCGATTCAAATCCCATAGTGGTAGAAGTAGTAAGAGTATAAGCATACGAAAGAATAAACATGATTAGAGGTCATTTTGTAAATGGACGATTCAACGATATGGTCGGTCGTAATCAAATTGATCTGTAACTGTCGGGTTTATTATCTGACTCATTATATTAGTCACTACATAGTTATCAATATAGATCTTGATAGTTCAATCATCAGATGAAGTGTCAGCATTCAATAACTGAATAATTCCGATGATAAAGTCTTCAATTGCGATATTAAATGGAAAGGAGAATCAGTATGACGGCTGTATATATTTACCTTATTGACAAATGTTAATTAAAACGGCATCTAAATGTAACAGGGCTTTCTGTAAACTTACTTCAATTGTTTAATGGATCATATAAATGCAGGTTAGGAAAAAAGGTGGACACGGCGCGTCCACCTAGGGGAGTTGGAAAACCCTGATTCCAAACCAATGGTGCACATGGACTGGCTCCAGTATCCTGAAGAAACAAATGGTGTATAAAATCAATCGTTGGTCACCGGCTACCATGGGACTGCATCTCCTCATGATGCTCCACTGCCTTGTGGATCAGATCTTTAGGTCAAAGGCTCCAGGTGTGGCCCATTAAGAAAACCACCTGTTTCAGTTTGGGCAACCGGGCAGTATCGTATCCGTCACATATCAAATGAGATTTGTGTGGCGCATATGTATTCGGTGCCCCTTTGTACCAATATTGATGTGTTCAAATAAATAAATAAATAATGTTGGGAAAATCTCACGTGATTCAACTTTTCTTAATAAACGGTAGTTCTGATGTATAATGAAGACCATGGCAACCCTTTTCACCTAGTATTTCCCCATTGCCATTAACTAATTGGTTGTTTATTGAGATTATGAACCTAATTAAATGAGATAAAAACTGAAAACCTAGAAGCAATAGATGGTTATTTCGCCCTAATATGGGACACCTCAGTAATACGCGCCCACGACTTGAAAACTCAGATACGTTCGTGATCTTTATAAATTTCAACAATCTCCACTCCACCTGTAGCTCCTCCGGGGACTACTGCCAGGCCCAAGCCCGGGTAAAGGAGGAGGGTTGGGCATGGGGTTAGCGACCCCTATCCCGTAGAAAACCAACTGGCTAAAAAAACGCTAACCAGAAAATAAATGTAAGTCTTAGTTTGGTAGTTTTGTTATACTTCAGAGCCATAATTGTTTTTCTGCATAAATAGAGTTATTCTAAGTATAATTTTAATCGTTTTTTTTCTGAATTCTTGACTTTTCTTTGTTGGATCATTTAGCGTAGTGTTGCATATTAGTCGTTCGACCTTGGAAAAATCTCTCAATTGTTCGTTATTTAAAATTATCAAAAACTATCACACGACGGGCTACATTGCGAAGTCGTGCATGGATGACAGCTGACAGATGCATTCCGAGTAAGGACCGGAGTCAAACAAGACTGTCTACTCTCTCTCCCTTTCTCTTTCTTCTAATAGTGAACTGGATTGTTAAGATCTCGATATCTGAGGAAAAGCACGGAATACAACGGACAGCTTAGAATCAACTAGAAGATTTTGACTTTGCAGACAACCTAAGTTTTCTATCCCATACACATCAACATATGCAGGTTAAGATAAACAGTGTAGCAGCAGCCTGTGCATCAGTAGGCCTCAGCATATACAAAGGAAAAGCAAGATCCTCAAATACAATACGGAGAACACCAAACCTATCTCACTTGATGGAAAAACTCTATAAGATGTAGAATCTTTCACGTATCTCGTAAGCATCATCGATAAACAAGGAGGATCTGATACAGACGGTAAAGGGAAGGGTTGTCAAAACAAGTGCAGCATTCCTACATTTGAAAAATATATGTGGGACTTAGAACAACTGTCTTCAAGCTAATATCAAAGTGAGAATCTTCAATACGAACGTCAACAGAGCCAGTTATATTGTAGGGAGTTGAAACTTGTAGGACTCCCACAACCATCATCAAAAAGGTACATGTTTTTATAAACAAAGGTCTACACAAAATACTCAATGCCCGTTGGCCGGATACTATCAGCAACAACATACTGTGAGAGGGAACAAACCAGGTTCCATTTGAAGAGGAAATTGGAAAAAGATGTTGAAAGTGAACAGGACATACATTATGGAAATCAGCAAACTGCATCACGAGGCAATTGCTAACTTGGAATCTTGAAGGGAAACAGAAGACAGGAAGACCGAAGAACAAACTGCGTCGTGAATTTGAAGCAGACATAAAAAGGATGAATAACAACTGGGAAAGATTATCCAAGACGGAGTTGAATGGAGAGCGCTAGTGGGCAACCTACGCTCTTCCATGAAGGGTAACTGGCATGAGTAAAATGTAAAAAAGAATTCTGTAAACCAAACTACTTATCCATTTAGTATTGTTTGTTTGAATGTTTCCATCGATGTGTTAGGACTGCAACTGGTCAATCTCTAATTGGCATATGTGAATACTGTGCGTATTGCCTCGATATAGCCTAAATTGGAGCAAAAGGTACTGGGTTCGAGTGCTAGAGTGAACACCAACTCTGAGATGCAGATACATCCAGCTGACGAGTCCCAAATAGGACGAAACGAGCGTCAAACTGGATTCTACTGCTAACCACTATCCATCTTTGCAAACTACTTATCGTTTTAAGAAAGAAAAGAACACACTGAATATCACTGAACTCGCTTCTTTTATATTCTCTAATGTTTAAATATTATTAAGATAATAATAATAATAATAATACCATTAACGTAGGATCAATCACATTGGCACATACATATATATAGTTGTCCATTTACATGCCTTGACGACAAAAACAAACAAAACAATCACAAATCATATGAAAAAGTAACTGTGTGTTTTTTACAAGGTATCATAACAGTCACCATGGATGGAGAATGCTGGTGACCGGCCTATGCTCCTCGACGAGGGGTAACAGGCGTAAGTAAGTAAGTAATAATAGTCACCAAGCAACATGTCCAAATAAAGATCTAAATATATATACTGTACAAAAAAAAGAAGGAGGGACAACATAAACTAATCACAGAACAAACAATATACTCATACATGCATACATACATACATACATACATACACACACAAGGAGGGGATCACAATAAACATAGATTAGTAACCAGTATAACGTGAATAAGATGAATGTGGAATAGTTGACATATGGGATTGTTGTTGATTATTATTACCAGTATTAATTATTGTTGTTGGTGTTAGATCAGATCGAATCATTGGATTTGATTGAGATTGATTAATAATACGTGAATGAATTCTAGATGGATTTAATTGTGTATCCACTTGTGAAGGTATATAAGACATATGATGTTGTTGTTGTTGTTGTGATTGAACATCAGTTAGTAGATGACTAGCTGGAAATTCATAAGCTGATGAACGTGACATTATTGTTGTACCAGGTTGATGAATAGAATTCATAGCGGAATTTACTGACTGTCGTTTAAATTGTTCATCAATACTTGATTCATTTGTATTCATTATATAATTAGCTTCATCAGATGGAGGAGCACGAAATGAATATTGTTGAGATTGATGATTAGATATTGGATATGGTGGTGGATTTGGCATACCAGGTGGAAGTTGTTGGGGTGTTCCAGAAGTATGACTAAGAATTTGATGAGATTGTTGTTGAGATGATTGTTGTATAGATCGAGAAACATTGCCAGCTCCACCTCCACTTGTAGTTAAATGCCGTCTTAATGAACCAGATGGACTATCAATCAGATGAGTATTAGATTGGTTAAATTGGTTATTCAGCTGTGATTGGTCAAACACATGACCTTGATGTGACAATACAACAGGGTTATTTGCACTGAAATTTGATCCATACGACTGCTCAGGATGAAGCTGTTGTTGTTGTTGATGGTGCTGCTGGGCACGATTACGCAAGAAACCGCTTAAATTAGCCAAATGTTGTTGCTGATGGTGTCCACGAGTGGATGATGGCAGTTGTTGTTGTTGTTGCATTTCAAGTAAATTCATATTATAAACATTTTGTTTGTTTGTCCATTGGTGATTGGATTCAGTGACTTGTTGTTCCGGATTCATAATATTATAAGAGTATAAATTCACGGAACTATTATTATTACTATTATTATTATTGCTATTCATCCTATCATAGCCTACAACATTCACTGAACCAGTGGTATGCATACCACCACGTGTAGTTGCACCACTGGGACGTATAGAATTTCGATCTGTTATATTACCACCACCACGACGTCCCGATCCTCGTTTACGTTTTGTCGTTACTGTTTTCGCTGCTGATGTCAACACATGACCAGCGACGACATTGTTATTCATCGGTGTTGATAGCATAGTAGCATTATTTGAAGGTGGAGGTATTGAAGGTGTTCCAGTTGGATTCATTTGAATTTGTTGTTGAGATGATGTTGATGATTGAGATGCAATCAATCTATCATTATATTCCATACCTAATAATTTATTAGTCTTATGCAAATTAACATCTAATTGATGATTATGATGATGACTGAGAGGATATGTCATTGTATTCATATGTCCTGCTACTGTCACACAATGATTCATAGATTGTTGCTCTAATTCATTCGGATTAGGATAATCATTTAAAACAGTTTGTTGCGACGGTAGTTTACGTGTTGAATTAGTATATACCTGATCTGAATCTAAATGCATCTGTTGTTGATGATGATGATGCCCGTGGATTTGTTGTGAATGTGAATGAATTTGCAATGAAGATGACGAAGATGATACAACACCAACACCACCACCACCACCACCGCCAACAGTTCCTCCTCCTAATGATCCACCAGAGGAGGAGGATGAGGATTGAAAAGCATTCATACGATTATTCAATGATAATTTATCATTTATTTCAATATCATTTCTAGCATTCAACAATTTTCCACGTCCAAGTTGCATACTGCTGTTATTATGATTATTATTCCCACTATTCGTTATAGTATGAGCATTTGTTGACCCAGACGATGTTGTCATCATCATCATTGACATCATCATACTAGTATTACCACAATCAAGTGGATTACCGGATTTTATCGATGGATTGGATTCATTAAACATTAAACTGGTGGTAGGATGACATGACATAGAAGATATATTATGTTTTTGATCATACAATACACCGGTAGATTGGTGGTGATAATTACCGCTAGAGTCCCCACTTCTAATATTGTTGTTATTATTATTACCACTGATAGGTAAAAATTGATTTGGACATTCGGATAAATTTGTCTCCGACAATTGTACCATATCATTTAATGATAGTAATTGAGACTCTCTCATTACATCCATAGAATTACTAGTATTATTACCTTTGTTGAACATACTACTTATAGAAGCGTTGTTAGTAGTACCACCGGTACCATCACTATTATTATTGGAATTTTCTGTTTTAATCATTTTATTAATAACGTCAGGATCCTCATGTTCCCCGACATCACCTAGTTTAACACTATTCCCTGACATCTCTTCATCAAGTATTTGTGGATAAATTGGTGCCATATAAAATTCTGGTGGATGAAACATTCTATAAAAATGATCATGACGTATTAAACGATTTGCTTGTTCTTCAATACGTGATAATATAGATTCTGTATTTATAGCACCATGTATAGATAATAATAATGATTGTTTACTTGGATCATATATTTCCCATGGTGTAAAACGTTCTTTACCTAAGAATTGATATCCATACTTTTTAAGTTGATGATGAGATGATGATGATGAAGTAAGAAATCGTGATCCATTAGATAATAAACAATTTCCAGCTTTATTAGAACCTTTTGAATTATTTGATTTGTTACTACTATTATTACAAATACCTGAACCAGTACCACCACCACCACCTGAACCAATACCACTACCTCCTCCACTCCCTCCACCACTACCACCACCACCTCCAGAACCAAGTGATCCTCCACTCATATTTGACAATCCACCACGTGTTCCACCACGTGGTTGTCGTCCAGTAACAAATATTGTATATGAACCTTTTGTAAGTAATAATAATGGACGAAGATATTCAATTCCAGAACATGGTGGACGTTCCATTAATTCACGACGTATTTTTTTAGCTATGGTTTGATAATGTTTACCTTCAATACCAGAACGTGCTGTTATAGTATGTATTAATAATTGTAACATATCATAAACTATATAAAATAATTTTGAGTTCGATTCCGGTTCTATAATACTATGACTTATAAGTTGAGCTAATAATGTAGCCCAACGTATACTACTATCTATATCTAATTGTATCGTGGGGAATTTTTGTCCAACTAAGATTAAACGATATTTTAAACATTTCTGGATAATGGATCGAGTATGTAAATTGTCGGGTAAATGATCAACTAAATAACGTGAATTTAATAAAAAATATTCAATTTGTTCATATAATGAATCAATTAAATAATCTGAATCAGGTAAACATACTTTTAATAGGGATAAAAAAGTTGGATGAGTTAATAGAATAGAATGATTTAATAAAATGGTTTCTTTATCTTCATCATTTTTATGTTTCCAAAAATTTTTTATACCTTTTAAAATCTAAAAGAAAAAAATAAAAATAAAAAAACACCTTAGTAACAATAATAATCAATAATTGATTGATTTATTGAAAATCAATTAATGTCAAATAATCCGATCAATGTGGGAGGTAGAAGCCCCCCCCCCTCGAAATACTCTCACATAGCCATGCGTATATAGCCTCTGCCAAAGAAGTCCTACTCATTGCCTTACAGTGACATTACTGTTGTTTACGAAATTGAGAGGACGAAAAGAGAATGTCCGGCGCTTTAACCGGGTTGGTGGACACGGAAAGTCCACCTACAGGAGTTGGAAAACCCTTACTTTAAACCAATGGCTCACATGGGCTCCAGGATCCTGAGGGAACAAAAGGCGTATGAATCAATCATTGGCCACTGGCTACCATGGGACTACACATCCTCACGACGCTACACTGCCTTGTGGATCAGATCTTTAAGTCAAAGGCTCCAGGTGTGGCCCACTAAGAAAACCACCTGCTTCAGTTTGGGTACCTGGGCAGTATCACAGACTTCACACAAATCAAATGAGATTTGTGTGGCGCATATGTATTCAGTGCCCCTTTGTACCAATATTTATGTGTTCAAATAAATAAATAAATAAACTGAAAAATATGTGAGATGTTGAAGCGAGAATATTAAAATAGGTAACTAACTTTCACTAAAACTATATGTAGCTATCAGAATAATTCAGAAAACAACCTGTAGATTAAAGAGGACATGCAGAACGCTTGCAATATCGTGAATTGATTGCAGTTAGACAGTAACACTGTTGGAATCCGGCTCACTCGACCATAAGTTAAATGTGCACTGCTAGCTCTGTGTTCGATCAATCGTAAGGTTATGGATGTGCGCTATTGAGCAGTTCCACATTATGATGAGACGGTCGTCCACTACCTTCCAGTTTTTAATAAAGGCCTAACTAAGATCAGCTCATGAAGTAAGCTATGAAAATTTTACTATCACCACAAACCCCCCTATACACATTTTAAAATTGAACTTTAGAAGCTATCAAGATGATCTTGAACGAAACAACTAGTGGTATTGTGAATGCATCTTTATCCCCTGACATCTTAAATAGACCAATATAATTTTGATAAGTTTTAAAACAAAAAAACGAGAACAATTTTGACAAAGAGAATCCGCGTTATTCACTTATACATTTTCTGAAGGAGAAAACGTATCCGTTAAGCATGGTATTATTACTTAATAAGAGAATTTCAGTCAGTCAGTCACAACGTAGAACTTCGTACGTACGTACATCAATTCGAGTTACCATACCACATTAGCAGAGATCCAGTTGTCCATTCTAATCCCATAGTGGTGGAAGTAGTAAGAGAATAAGCAGTAATCCGAAAGATTTGGGTTTGAAGATGTTATTCAAGGAGTATAATCCAGCGAAATAAATTTAGAAAGAGAAAATGATAGGGACATGAGGAATTCAGAAGATTGAAATTTGGCAGAATACAAAGAGTGGATGCACCTTCCTCATTGCAAACGATTTTGAGTCATGTCATTCAAGGTCTCTAACCATTGATTGCTATCATCTCGCGAATCCTAACCAGGTAGTCTACACCTACCAACATTCCTCAGTCTACTTATCAGTGACTTCATGGATTTATGCCACGTTTTGGTTTGGCCGCCCCTAGCTTTCTTCCAACCTACTCTTACACCATAAAACATTGCACGTCGGGGCGGCCGATGGTTGGGCATACGTAACACGTGTCCCAGCCATCTCAACTGATCAAGTTTCACTACTTCATCAATTGATTTGCCATCCTTACCTAGTACCCGTTTCCTAACAACTACATTACTTACCCGGTGGTCCCAGGATATACGAGCAATGCTTCGAAGACATCTATGATCGAATACCGGCAGCCTACAAATATCCTCTACTCTTACCGGCCATGTTGCACTGCCATAAAGTAGGACGGAACGAACTGCTGCACAGTAAACCCGTCCTTTGGTTGGTAGACGGATATCTCGCCTACGCTATAAATGACGCAAGTTGGCGAAAGCTAGACGAGCCTTCCGTATCCGTGCTGAGATTTCGTCACACACCAGACCACAAGGGCTGATGAGACTCCCAAGAAAAGTGAAGCGGTCAACACGTTCAATTCTCTGTAAGAGAATCACAATAAATAGACGAAAGAGAAAAGTTGAAAAACAGTCTGTATTAGGTTTTACAAGTGTCCAAAAATAAAGGTAGACAACGTAAAACGTTCTAAGATATCAGCCAGTCAGTCATAATCAGTATGGAACCTGACACAAATGTGTATTAACCATATCATACCACATTAGCACAATAAGTTATAGAAAATGGCTGGCAAAACGGTCGAAATAATAGTGATATCAATGATAGTTTGAAAGACTAGAAATGGAGAATATGGTTCGAAAAGACAAAAAGAAAAGACATATACGAAGGGATACTAGAACACACTAGAATATAGAGGAAGATAAAGAGTGAATGTACCTGAACTATTGTTATCTCTTAGAGTCATGTAACATATCTTCAACCACTGGTTGCGGTTACCATATGGACCTCAAACAATAAGGCTGTATCTGCCTATGCAACTAAAACCAACAGCCGATGATTACGTAGACAAATGCTACTTCTTAGTTTAGCGCCCCTCTCTTCTATACAAGCTAACATCGGCCGCCTAAGTAGGAAGTAGTAGGAGATATGTAAAACATATTCCAACCCTATTCAATGAAAATTCACAACTCAACCAACCAATTTTCTATATTCGCTTAGTGTGCAAAGGTTAATCACATTATTGCTCACCAAGTTGTTTTACGATATATCAGCAATGACTCAAAGACACCTAATAATTAATTTATTTATTTAAACACATAAATATTGGTACAAGGAAGCACCAGATAGAGATGCGCCGCACAAATCTCATTTGATTTATGTGGGGGCTTTGATACTGCCCAGGTGCCCAAACCGAAACAGGTGGTTTTCCAAAGGGGCCACACCCGGAGCCTTTGACCGAAAGATCTGACCCACAAGGAAGTGGAGCATCGTAAAGTGTTGCAGTCCAACGATTGATATATACACCATTTGTTCCCTCAGGAGCCCATGTGCACCATCGGTTTGGAATCAGGGTTTTCCAACTCCCCTAGGTGGACACTCCACATCCACCAACTCTGTTAAAGCGCCGGACATTCTCTTTTCGTCCTCTCAATTTAGTAAACAACATTAATGCCACGAGAAGGTAGTGAGTAGGACTTCACTGTCAGTGGTTTGTATGCATCTGGCCACATGAGAGTATTTTGAGAGGGAGAGCGGACTCTCCCCATTCTCGGCCGTACCAGGGCATTCGGGGGCCAAAGACACCTATGATCCTAATCTAAAACTAATCTTCATTTATATAGATCCATGATTAATCTTTCAGTATATACCAAAATATCTGCCATTTTAGGAAAAAAAACCCAACAGAACCTCATAAAACTCTATAAATCATTGTATTTCCTTCTTTCACACGTACATTATACAGATTCAATTAAAAACTATGGTGACTAATCTCATATACCCCCCCCCGAAAAACCCAAACACTAGAATCATAACTGTCACTAACCAGAAACTAATTAAAGAAAGCCAATACATTTATGGTTTAAAATCATAATAAAATATCCTAAAGTAATAACAATTAGTAATCAGGAAATTATAACCATCTTTATAATTTATCTGATAATTAGATCATCACACACACACAGTCATCAAAACAAAGTAATATATCACACACACACAGTAAAAAATACAATTAGAAGACCTGCGACAATACACCAAAGGGAGCAACAACAACAAAAATAAACAAGTATCTTAAATGGACATAAAAAAATGTGTCATCTAGCCGCAAAGAGAAAGGGAAAAGTATCCAACACAATTTATATACATATATGCGCTGTCCGTTAGATTTCAACTGGGTAGATTTATATATGTGACAACAATACCAATGTGTCTAATTAAGGATATACTTAGATTGGATAAGTTCAAATGTAAATAAATAACATTTTGTGTGAAATAAAATGATAAACAAATAAACAATGATAATCGGTTGCTTCAATTTGTTATTAGCTATGTCCATAGAATGATGATAAAATTGCTTATTAAGAAATATACTACTAATTATAATTAAAGTAGTTTGAAAAATAGTTAAAAAGTAAGTTAACAAACGGAATGTATTTTGTAATACAATGACCTCAGTTGAGGTATGATCGAAAACGAGACAGTAGTCAGCAACTATTTCACTCCATTGTGGAGCTCTTTGGTAGTGGACACCCCCAACCTCACAATGAAGTGAAACAGTTTTCACCAATGTCATAGGGTTATCACTCTGTCATATCATAAATTGACTGAAGTGGAAATCCTGCCATTAGGTGCCAATCCAGGGGTTTTAATAACTAATCATTCTAGATACCTGGAGATTCTGGTTTTGATCTACGGTGGGGTTATGATTATGCGCTGCTACAGAGTTTTATAATACTAGGATGAAAAAGCCACCCAGAGCTCCCTGATTTCCAATAATATCTCAACTGAGATCAATTTGTGACAAATACAATATTTTTATTATTTATTTAAACACATAAATATTGGTACAAGAAGGCACCAGATATATATGCGCCTTACAGATTTCATTTGATTTATGTGTGGACTATGATAATGCCCGTGTGTCCAAACCGAAGCAGGTGGTTTTCTTATGGGGCCACACACGCAGCCTTTGATCTAAAGATCTGATCCGCAAGGCAGTGGAGCATCGTAAGGAGTTGCAGTCCCATGGTAGTCGGTGACCAACGATTGATTCATACTCCATTCGTTCCCTGAGGATTGTGGAGCTCATATGCACCATTGGTTTGGAATCAGGGTTTTCCAACTCCCCTAGGTGGACACTCCACACCTAACAACCCGGTTACAGTGTCAGACATTCGCTTTCGTCCTCTCAATTTCTTAAACAACACCCCCCACCACGAGAGGGCAGTGAGTAGGACTTCCCTGTCAGAGGCAATATACGCGTGGCCATATGAGAGCATTTCGAGAGGGAGGGCGGACTCTCCCCACTCTTGGCCGTACCAGGACATTTTAGGTTAATAGAGCTCTACTGAACCATCACAATATCCAAACCAAACTATCAACTTAACATAGTAGATACAGTCAGGAATCGAGTTATGAAAAACAGATCATAATAAAAGAATATTCTCATAAAAAGAAACGGATTTAAAACAAACCTCGGATGTAACTTTTACTATTTGTGCTTTTAATGATTTTGGTAATTTAGCAATTAATGAAGGAAATAACCATACAGGATCATTATCATCTAATTCAATGATTGGTAAATCATTAATTAAATGTCCAATTGAACTTTCTTGAAAATTCATATAGTTACTATTATTATTATTACTGTTACTATTACTTGTTGCTGTGGCAGTAGTAGTACTAGTATTAGTTGCCATGGCAACAGTATGATTATGATTATTATTCAAATCAAACCAATTCATAATTTGTGATTGAAAACCATGTACAATAGATTGTGCTAAATAACCTAATACTTCAGTTTGTTGTGAAAATGATATTTGTGCATATAATAATTGAAATTCAATTTGTGTACATTTTAATGTCCATATATTTAAATGATGTAATATATGACACATAGCACCAGATAAACCATCATTAGTTAATGCAATATCAATCCATTTAATATCATATGGCCAATAAATAATATGTAATAAACGTCTTGCTTGACTTTGTGTAAAATTTTTATCGATTAATACATTTTCCCGAATTAATTGATTCGGTGTCATTTGATAAAAACGTTCACGTACCCATGATACTGTACATATTTCACGTAATACTAATTGGGTTAATGCATTTAACGGTAATGAATGTAATTCTATAGTGGTTGGGATAATATCTTGTTCAAGGAATCTTTGTATTATAGAATGTACTTTTGTTGTGGATTTACGATGAGTTGAACGACGACGACGATGATTATGACGAGATTTAAAACGTTTGGATTTATCTTTTTGATGTTGATGGTGTTGTTGTTGTGTTGTACGAGTACGTTTACGATTTGTATTACGTAATAATGAATGATCACCTTCAGAATCAATATCGGTTAAATCATCAATATGATTATCTTGTCCACCACCCCCACCACCACCACCATCATCATTATTGTCATCATTTTCATCATCATCATGTTGTTCTTCATCCTCATCACCACCCCCATCATCATCATCATCTTGATTACCATCACTATCTTCATTATTATCATCATTTCCTACACTAGTATTCGTCTCATCTATGATATCTTCTTGTTGATTATCAACAGATGCTTTATCACTATGTACAATAAGCATTTTTAATACATCAACAAGAAATTCTGAAGTAACTTTTTGTAATGCAGCAGTTAATAATAATGGTTCTGAAATACGAAATGGTGGAGATGATAAGTTATCAGGTATACTACTACTAACAGTAGTATTAGTAGTAGTATTGGTAGTAGTATTAGTAGTAGTATTTGATAAATTGACATCAGGATTAGGTGTTAATACATTTGATGTAGTTTGTAATGAACTAATTGTTGATTCAGCCGTAAATAAACAATGTAATATATGACATGCTAAAGAGATAATAGATTCTAATTGTGAATTAACTGGTTGTGTTATATTATCTAAACCTTGTGCCATTGCTGGACATATAACTAAACGTAAAAAATCGGATATAGTAAAACAATAACGTGATAATAATGTACCAATTAATGAACTTAAATTATCATATATACAGAGTTGACTTAGATCAATCGTATTGATTAACGGACTATAACCATGAATATATGAATGTGGTGCTAAAATAGCATAGAATGCACCAAGCCATTCACAAGTTAATTCACTACATTGACATGTTAATTCAGCGCATAGACCACATAAATAATTAACTTGTTCAATAGTTTTCGCTTGACATATCCATAGAATGGCTTTACATACAAAACTATAACGTGAATCTGGTTTATTACGTAAATCTTCAGCATATGCACGAAATGATGTCACATTATCCATCGACGAGGATGTCGATGATGTCATTAGATCATTAGCATAATCTGGATCAAATTGTCTTATACCTTCACTTGGATCAATACGACGTAATAATGCATTCACCTTTTGATGAGCTTTACCATAAATTGGTGTAAAACGTGTTTTAATCACTATATTAGATGTAAATAAATCATTTAAATAAATTAATATACAACGTTCTAATGGTCCACATTGTGTAGGTTCTTTCACTTGTCTTACTTGTTCAATTAAAATTGGGAATAGACGACTTGATAAATCACCCATTGTAAATAGAATATTTTGATAACGTTGTAAGATACCAACTGTACGAAGACATAAAGATGACATATATAATGTCATAAAATGAGTACGATTTTCAAATAAGATCTTTAAACGTTCCAATGTATCAATGACAGTAAATATTAATGATGTAATATTTAATGATGTTTCAATCAATTCAAAAAATAAAAAAATTGAACTTGGCACAGGCATATAAATATGAGATTGAACATTCGACGTAGATATCGACAACGGATGACTGTTGTTAGGATTAGTCGTAGTCGTAGTACTTGGAGGATTAGCTGACGACGATGATGATGATGATGATAATGGTGAATTAGTATTCATGGATGTGATATTTGTGGTATTCGTATTATTATCTTCATTGGATGGATTAACCGTTGAATGAAAATTGGAACCATTCAACATTTTAACAAATACTGGTGTACATTGAGATAATACATATTCCATATCATAAAATGATAAATTTATAAAACGTTTTGTTATATCTTCATGAATTTCATCAATAGATCGTGTTTCATCATTATTACTATTATTATTATTACTAACATTACGATGACTAGATCCATTCCCTATAACACCACTACTACCACTGCCATTATTAGGTGTTCCTGTTCCAGTGGATTGTCCAACGAATGATCCTAGTCCAAGATTACTATTATTAGTGGCATTATTATTATTGACGTCTTTATCACGTTCTCTATCTTTACTCTTTTTACGTCGACCAAGTTCCCCATGAAATACATCGATTAGATAGATCTTTTTAGTAAATAATTTACATATATCACGTATTAATTTACGAATAGGATATCTTGCACGATCTCTTGAACGTACTGAACCATATAATAATTGAAAACGTTGATTTTGTTCATGTGTATAACATTCATCCTGAGGTATAGGAAATTGTATTAAATAATGTAAATGACGATTTGAATAAGTAGTAACTTGATCATTTGATGTTGATGATGATGAAAGTGATGGATGATTGATGAGTTGGGTATTATTTGATTGTAATGATATTAAATTAATACAACCAAATTCTGAACGTACAGAATCTGGATTATCTACACTAGAACGATCCATATCTTCAGAGAATTCAGATTTAACAGAATGTTGAGCTGTTGTTATTTGTGAATGACATATAGTTGATGCCGTTATATTGGTACCACCGGTAGTACTACTACTAGTAGTAGTAGTACGTGTGATATTGGTTGGTGTATTAACAGATTGGTTAATAGTATTACTATTATTGATAGACAATGGATTAGTATTCATCTTATTTGGTAGAGTATGATCTATCACAGCTAATGGATGTAAACTTGTATCGAATACACCACGAGCAATAAAATATCTTACATAATAATCATGATCAAATACTTCACGATCAATTAATTCAGAGAATAAACAAACTAAATTACGCATAAAATGATTATCAATTAATGATTGTTCACCATTGAATGGTGGTAATTGTATAGTGCAATTATCTAAAAATTTTATTAACGTTTCTTGTAAAGATTGATAGGCTTGACTATTCATTATATTGATATTGTTAGTAGTATTAGTAGTATGTTTCACGCTACTGGTAGTAGTAGTAGTGGTGGTAGTGGTGGTAACCGTAGTAGTAACTGTTGTCATACCGTTAACATTACTCCCAGTAGTTGAGATTGGAGTCGTTGATAATGATATTGTATCTTTGTTACTTATATTACTACTGTTCATAGTACTATCTCCATAGAATGTATTCTTTAATTGTTCTAAAAGGCATGCAACTATAATGGATCGATAAATTCCAATACGATATGGTGATACAGCCCATTCACATAAAGTTATAACAATAATAGATGTATCTACATGAATTGAATCATCATTAAATATACGACTATATAAAGATTCCATTGGATTTGGTTCACGAACTAAATGATATTCATGACGATCTAAAATATCAAGTAGACGAACAAGACGTTCAATCTAGAAAGAAAGAAAGAATGGTAAAGAAAGATATGATTAACATGAAAAATTTTTAAACATAACTTGATTAGATGGATGTTTTAGGAAAGATGAGGCATTTTCGGAACTGATATACGGCAGGTTTTTTTATTTTTTTATTTAAACACATAAATATTGGTACAAAAAGCACCAGATAAATATGCGCCACACAAATCTCATTTGATTTGTGTGAGGGCTGAGATACTGCCCAGGTGCCCAGATTGAAGCAGGTGGTTTACTTAGGGGGCCACACCCGGAGCCTTTGACCTAAAGGTCTGATCCACAAGGCAGTGGAGCATCGTGAGAAGATGCAGTCCCATGGTAGCCGGTGACCAACAATAGGTTAATACGCCATTCATTCCATCAAGATCCTGGAGCCCATGTGCACCATTGGTTTGGAATCAGGGTTTTCCAACTCCCCTAGGTGGACTTTCCGTTTCCACCAACCTGGTTAAAGCGCCGGACATTCGCTCTTCGTCCTCTCACTTTCGTAAACAACACCCCCGCCACTGTGAGAAGGC
This sequence comes from Schistosoma mansoni, assembly GCF_000237925.1. Taxonomy (NCBI): domain Eukaryota; kingdom Metazoa; phylum Platyhelminthes; class Trematoda; order Strigeidida; family Schistosomatidae; genus Schistosoma; species Schistosoma mansoni. The sequence continues at coordinate 2,083,036 of NC_031496.1, forward strand.
AGTGAGTAGGACTTGCCTGGCAGAGGCTATATATTCGCGTGGCCATGTGAGAGCATTTCGAGAGGGAGAGCGGACTCTCCCCACTCTCAGCCGTACCAGGGCATTTGGGGGCATCTTTCTATGAGCTACTAAGTTATAATACGTTTATCATCTAGCTGCATTCTCCTTCTGATTGGTTATTAAGGATAAAAGGAACTCGTTATACGGTTAGGATTAAGGATTTCCTGGTAGTTCTTATCGCTCAACCATGTTATTAATCAGGTGAAGGTCATTGGTCTGATGTGGTATGGCAACTCGAACTGATGTATGTACGTACGAAGTTTTACGTTGTGACTGACTGACTGACATTGGTCTGATAACCGTTAAGCGAATTTGTGATTGGCGGAACACATAATCTCATAACTTGATAAAGTGAATATATAAAGTGATGAGTGTTATAAAAATTATGCTAGGTAATCTGATGAATTTTGGTGACAATAAATACATTTTTTTAAGACTAGAACAGTATTTGATTTAGAGTAGAATATAAACTAAGCGTTTTACCACATCATTCGTATCTATTGTGGGAGTATTTAATGAGAATTAAATTCAATATTCATTGCTCCTAAAACAAACATAGCACCCATTAATTGGCTACTTATAGAATCCAATAGTTACATGGTGTTTTGTCAGTATTTTGTCATTTATTTGTCCGTTGGAGGGATATATAACTGGATAGGTTAATCACTGCCTGCTTGTGAGTCTTTCGTACTCGGAAAGAGTGTTGAACACCTAGTTCGTGTGTTTGGAGTAATAGCGAAACACGAGGAAATATAAATTCAGTTAACATGTACACTGCCCCCAAATGCCCTGGTACGGCTGAGAGTGGGGAGAGTCTGCTCTCCCTCTCCAAATGCTCTCACATGGCCTCGCGTATATAGCCTCTGCCACACAAGACCTACTCACTACCTTCTCGTGGCATTACTGTTGTTTACGAAATTGAGAGAACGAAAAGCGAATGTCCGGCGCTTTAACCGGGCCGGTGGAGAAGGAGAGTCAACCTAAGGGAGTTACAAAACCCTGATTTCAAACCAATGGTGCATATGGGCTCCAGCATCCTGAGGAAACAAATGGCGTATGAACCAATCGTTGGTCACAGCTACCATGGGACTGCATCTCCTCACGAAGCTCTGCCTTGTGGATCAGGTCTTTAAGTCAAAGGCTCCGGGTGTGGCCCCCTAAGAAAACCACCTGCTTCGGTCTGGGCACCCGGGCAGTATCACAGCCCTCACACAAATAAATGAAATGATGATTTCTACTGACAATCCTATTCACGCTTTTACTAAATGCCAGACAATTTACATTACTATTATTATTGTTATTATCATTATGTTTGTGTTAAAATAATTAATAATATCGCGGGTATTTCTTTTCTTGTAAACTTAAGCGGTCAGCGATAGCAACCAGTCAGATGACAATAAGTCCGGCTCCAAAACTCTAGCTAGTGTTTCAGTCAGATCAGCAGCTGAAAGTTGACCACCACTCTTAACCGTCTCTAACGTCAGTTCATCAAGGTTGTGCTGATGTGGTACGGGAACTTGGGCTAGCACACATTTATAGCAGGTTCTACTGTGATTACGACTGCCTGGTTTTGTGTAACGAAAGAAGTCTCAGTAGTAACACAAAAGCGGTAACACAGCCTGTATTTTATTCTTAGACACACTAAAAAGTACCACTATCCCTTTTTAAACACTGTACTTGTCTAGCAGATCAGATGAATATATTTCTAGACAGAAGGGGTTCTCGCCTCATAAAGTTTGCCATAAACTGATCACGTAGGGAAACTATGGCCTACTTGAAAAAAACCATCCACTAAATACAAGTTTATGTGTTCGGCTTCCAGAAAAACTATTTGTATAAGGATTAATGTTACTATCCGGATGTCCAAACTAAAGTATGTGAAGTGAACACTAACTGGTGACATGCTGACTGAAAGTTATGCTTCATACACTAAGCTACTGCTCTACTGTTGACCCTTACAATAGTATAGCTTCCTTACCTACATTGTATCTTCCAATAAATATCATTTTCGGCCTTCCTCCTTTTTCCACAGTATTGTAACTACATTTTGTACAGAGTATTTTTGGATTAACAAAACGTAAATAATTTTGTAAAGTTACATGCACTAATAAAAATCAAATAACATTGCATGCCTTAATGAAAGAATTGTTACAATGAGCGTTTACTGAATTGAAAACAATAAGAGCTTGCTTCAACATTTATTTAGTTGTGAGTAAATAGGAAGAGTTTAAAATAAAGGAACATACACTTTCAGTCTAATCTATGCAGAGCCAAACAAAAATAACTGTGGAATGTTGTTTTCGTTAAATGAAAGGGTGCAATTAGCATGATTTACAAGCTTTGAAAACACTTCAGCATAGATAAAACAGTACAAAACTAAGTTACAGAATCAAACTTCAGTCATCTAAGCGGATATGGATTCGAATTACTGTTACACTGACAGTGATGAAAGTCATTGTGTAAATGCATCTGATTTAGCTAGTCGTATATACTAGATGTTAGATATTTATATATTTGAACCCTATTCTTCTTGTCTTAACTTTATATTTTAGCTCATTCTACTATGGTGTGGATGTATACATGTGCTTGGCTCTAAATTCCTTTTTTAAATGGGAACCTAACATCGCTCTAAATCGTATACCATCATTGATAAAACCCAGCACCTCGTTATAGTAGTGAGAATGGTTATGTTTCTCATAAGTCACATACATATGCCTTAAGCGTGATGCGATATGAACTAGTTGTTCTTGAGTTGTAATTGTATTAAAGAACGTAGAAATAACGATAAAACACGAAATCGTAAACATGCCTATAATCCATGAATAAACTTTATTTTATATTACGGAATAACTTCAATGTAGTAACACCTAATAAGCAATAACACGGATTTTATTACATTTATTTTAACAATATAAAATAAGAAGTACTTACGTTTTCGCCGTTATTTCCTGAACATGGTTCAATCAGCCAACCAGATTCAACGAGCTGACTACGTCTTATTATGTCCTCCTCAACTTCGGACAAGCACTTGCGTATCGATGTTGATTCTTCTCCAGGTGGTAGAGGAAGTGTAACTAATGAGTGTGGAATATGATCAAGAGGTGATCCTTTAAAATAAGCGTAATCAGTATCAAAAGGTAGTGGATTCCACACCGCAGCTGAGGGACAGCTTAATACAATGAAGATAATTAAACTACTCAATGACATAGAAATATTTTGATGTAGAGGACACGTACATAAATCCTTATACTCATTTAAGATACCTTGTAATGTACCAACTGAACGAGCATATTTAGGTCCAGTACAAGCAAATACGACATCCGCAAACGTAGTGCAACACCAGTAAAGTAGCCTGCGAATTAACAATTCACTCTCAGTAAAACGACGTCCAAATTTAATGAGGTAATGCAAAATAAACTTTAGAGGGAAATCAGAAGCACATTTGCTAGTAAGTGCTGAACGATTTGAAGGTGATAAAGCAAGTGTTGATGGTGACGATTGCCCACGAATTTGTTCATTAACACTTTCTGCGACTTTAATTAGCCAAAGTATGACTTCCCAGTGGTCTGCCATATCCGAATCATACATAGCCAAAAGCAGAGAAAAAAGATAATCCCAATCATTAAAGAGTGATACGAGTTCATTATGCTTAACGGGTGCATAAATTGGCTCCAATGAACGCGAAAGCAAACGGCAGAGCGTAGATGACCAGTCGGCAGTAGGATCCTGAGGTGCTCTTGGCTTTTTCTTTGCAGTTTCAGCAACTGCTGTTGACTGGATGACGCTTATATTAATAAACCATAATGCTCGAGTTATAGGAACTTTGTTGGAAAGCAACTCATGTAAAATTTCCTCTTTATCCTTGAAAAAAGGCACGCGGCGTCCAAGGTTTTGAAGTGGGACGTTGCTAGAAAGCTCTCTAAACCAATCGGAAACCTGTTCTTTGTACATATCAATAGCCGGAATAACAGTATCACGAATATTAGTGGTTTGACGCTTCTTAAAATCTTGGAAGTTAGAGCACTCATACTTCTTTAACATAACATTATAATAAAAGTTCCAAACAACGTCTGAATTCAGAAACCGACTTTCCTCCTTACATGATTCATATTCATCACGTACTGGTTTTGTGTATTTAAAACCGTCTTTTACGAAATCCTCGCACATCAAATCTTCTTTTTGCTCACTCCTTTGACAATAAACATCTGGAGGACAGTGTTCTTTTCTTTTTAGTGATCGATATTCCAGTGACGGAAAACTACTCATCTCAGTGTAGTCAGTAAACACTGACCTCAAAATATCCGCACCCAACAGTAACGATATAATTGAAAAGCCGCAGTTATATACGTTTCATAAGACCATCAGACTTCCAGCTTCTTCCAGCAGAAAAAGTAGACTAAAGGGTCCAAAAGTTTTGTGGTGTCTTGCTGATAGTGGTAATTTACTAAAAGCACACTACAGTAATCAAGAGAGACCATAGTAGGCCTCAAAGTTATGTAACTAATTTGTTAATACTTCATGTATGATTGCTGTTGACCCATATAGTATGTCTTTATCGAGATATATTACAGCTTGCACTTTCGAGTTTCATCTTAATCGTTTTCGTTTTTTGTGTACCTCATGTAGAAAAAATTAATAATTAGTTCCCCTGTAACTGCCCTCGCAGCAAACACAACTTCCCATGTTTTAGGTATTTTAACACAAACCCGTTGTCCATCTGTACTAGCTGGCCCATCTCAATAGAAAAAAATATCCAGTGGCTTCTTAGACTCCTAAAAAGTATTTGAAGCGGAGTTGACTAACTCAAAGATGTCACGGATATTCGGGGTTTCACAACGCTTTTGTCTGTAACATCTTTATCATCGAAAGATACAAACCCAGTCAAACCAGAAGGCAGAGGAAAATAAGTTACAAGATATATCTGGAAGGCTGTCGATATTTTGAGAAGTGTTTAATCCAAGCCATGTAATAGTTGAAGGATGAGTTGCATCGCGTACTCACTCGTGAGGATGCGTGACCGATAGCCCTCAACTAGGGTGTGCAGTAAAGCTAATGAGGTCAGCATCAATCTCGAAGTTTCACAGACCTATTTATTTTTGGGATCTATTTACCGCTACAGCTTATCCCTCCCTTAACGGATTAGTGATGATCCCAGGACGTGACCAGCTGGAATTTTAATTTCAGAGACCTTGCTAATGGCAAACACTTTTGTAACAGATCGTTATGTCTAGCAGCACCTGGTTTTCTCACCTTAATATGAGGAGCCGTGTGGTACAACAGGACAATAAAAAGTTATGATGAAAATTTCGATTCATCGTCAACTTTGTCAGTTTTTAATCTTTCGCAGTCGTCTTGGAAAAGAAATGAATGCAAGTTTAAGTGCATGTCAAAATACACCTGTAATTACGAAAGAAAGATAAACGCGTGAGAAAACCTGGTATATATGGTATATGTACCATACCACTGCGTGCAAAGTTGCTACCCCAAAAGGTTTTTATAGACTACTTTTATAAGAATAAATGGTATATACATAAGCATGTCGGGAAAACTGACTTTTTTGACGCGATAGTATAAAAAGACTGAGAACGCAGATGATCTGTTGTGGGACAGGAAAAGCTAGACTAAACAAAAACTTGTTCTGTGTTCTACGTGTAGTAATCTTTCTTGTCCTGGAAAGCTTTTGGGCCGGTTTTCGGATTCCAGAGAAGATTTGTCGTGGTCATTAATTATCAGGAGTTGGATCATAGTAGTGAGGCTTTTATCGTACGTTCTTTCGGGAGTAAAGTCCACATAATATGGGTTTCTTTTTAAGTAAGTGACTTTAAGATGGTTGGTGCTAATTTTGTAGTCAGTTCTGTTTTTATTGACAGTGTAGTATGTATTGTCGGTTGATATGTTAGGTCCATATACCATATTATAGCTTCTGGACAAACCAATTTACCTACTCATCATGAGTAACGTTTTCACCTTGTTAATTATTTACGTATTAACCCTGACTATTTTTATTTGAGCGTATGTGTTTACACTTTTTATCTTATTCATCACATGTCTGTAACTTATTTCTATCTGACGATAAATATCAATTAACGCTTGATTAAAGCGAGTTGGCTTACCCGCCATCTTCGATGAGTGTCATTTTCGCTTTGCTCGCTTCTATTCCCCCTGATTTCCTGTACAGATCAATGAGTGTTCGAAAAATATATATTCAAAATCCATTCTTGTATTTGAGTTATCTAACTCCGCTATTCATTGACGCTGGTTAAGTCATGTATTACATACGAGGACAACCAAGATGTATATTTTAACAACCAACCATTGATACGATCTCATTGGGGTCAGATCCTAACTCACCACAAAAATGGTGAGCCGCATTTGGGACACGCACTATTTCTTCTTAAAATGTATACGGGTTTGCGATCAAGGGCTTTGAAGGGTCCTCTCATCCAGTTTCCAAGGCCCGTCGTCATAAATCATGATATATAAAAACATGTGTACTATGTCGCAACGCAAGTTAAACGAAAACATCCGTTGACTGAGGTCGTGTAAGGACAAGTTTAGCCGAACGCTTGACGACTGCAAGCTTGCTCGTGTAGGAGTTTGCATTCAGATTAATTGGAGAAGATGGGCGAACCAGAAATTCTTCCTGGAGTTGAAGTGTCATTCTGTAAACGAGTTGTGCTACAGAGTATCCAATGTTAGCTGTCACTGTATTGCCAGTGCCCAGTGACATGAATAGAAGAGCGTTAGTCCACTTTAATATGTCTTCAGCAAACAGTGAAGCTTTCAACTATCAGTGAAATCGTTCTACTAACCCGTTAGCTTGTGACTGGTAAGCTGTTATCCGGAATCGTGTGATTCCTAAAAGTATAGTAAGCTAACGAAAATTTCCAGATTCGGACTAGCATCCAGAGTCCGTAGTAATAGTTCAAGGACAGACGAAGTTTGCCACTCGTCGTTTGACGACGACCACTGTCTTAGAAGTGATGTCTTTGATGGGTAATACTTTTGCCATCGTGTGATACGGTTCACAAACGTTAAGAGATACGAGTATCTATCTGAGTCGGATAAGGGTCTTAGCAGATCAAGTTGAACATGATCAAAACCGGCGTAAGAAGTTGTGAACGAGCCTCAAGGCGTCTACAGGTGAATTATTCGCCCCAAAACTATGTTGTGTGTTTGAGGAAAACTGAAAAGTGTAGCTCAGCCGTAGTGACTCTCTAAAAGAGTACTTTTTCAAAGACAAGCCAAGATAAAAGGCGAGTGTTTTTCGTGCTTGTAGACACCCCTCGTTCTATTGATAGAAGAAACCAGAATAGTGGTGAATAAGTCTTTATTTGAATCGTGGTGTAGGATACGATGAAGCCCCCGGTTTCTTGTTTAAACACACAAAGCTTTTCAACACTCAACATAAGATGATAGGAAACATATTGCCTATACAAAATATGGAAGTGCATGAATACTTTAGCTACACTGTTTTGATATATACTTAGATGTTCGAGGTTAATTCCCAACTAATCAACCTAAGTTGTTACAATGTCTATGGTCGGTAAACAAAGTGAACCTTTTGCTTTCCACAAAGTGCTGAAAGTGGTGTACAACACACCATGTGGTTGAGAGTTCCCTACCGAATGTGCTAAACCTCGATTCAATGTCTTTCAACCGTCTCAAGAAGAACGATGAGGATTGTCAGATGTTGTTTGCCGATTGGCGTAAGACTCCTCCGGTCGCAAAGTCAGAAGAGTCCACGGAGATAATAATGGCTACGTTTATTTCCCAGTGTGAGAACATAGTTGTTTTTGAGGTAACTTCACTAACCGTGGAAAACGCTTTTCAGGCAGTGTTGTCCAGATTGAGTAGTTTCCCATTTCCACGAAGTTGGTCTGTTGACAATCTAATTAGAGACTCTCCATTTGATGTGATCCGTCGATAAAAACCTACTTAGCTGCCGAATTTACGTAAATGATTGATTGTGGTAGGTTCTGAGTAACTCGAAATGCCATTACTTTCCTTTGTGAAAGGTGAATGCTTTGGGCGTCAATATTATGCACGAGGTCTACAGAGTCGGTTCCGATCTGACATTTCTGAATGTTTACGGTCATATTTCGTGTAAGATTGTACCATATACAGATATTGGCAAACCATCCACTTCAAAATGGAGTCCCAGTTTGCCACACCCGACACTAATCCAGCTGCATTTCCCATGTTGGACTGGATTTTGTACCCAATATACTATACTGACTTTTCGTTTCACTTGTGATGTTATATTGGCAGTATTATAATTCTCGTCTCTTTGGGATGAGTAGACTGACCCTAGGTCTTTAAGTCTTTCGTAAATTACGGTGACCACAAATACTCTCAATTTATATTAAGAATAAAAGAGGAATTAGCGCACTTTCTTGAATAACCCCACTAGTACCACTCTTAAGTACTAATGATTTTCGGATTAACTTGGGCAATTTGGTGCCGATCATCCAAGAATAATATATGCCAGCTGAGTAACTGGTCGCGGATTCCAACAAAATATATATCATATAGTATATCGTGGGATGCCTCAGATATGTCAAAATAGATTATTATAACGATTTTTCGCGGTTCGTGAGATTGTGTTGTGTGATCAAATATCTCAAAGTGATGGATCATGCGCAACCTACCTGTTACGAAACCGTGTTTTGATTTAGAGATAAGATTTCGGTTTGATATTACGAGACAATGTAGCTTGTCTTTCAACTAATCGGATATAAGCCTGTATCTGATGTCATAATGAATATCTTAAGAAAAATTAGGGTGTATTATCGTCAAATCTTTTGAGGAAAATAAATAGGATACTGTCAGTTCCTATATATGTTGTGGTTTTATCGCTTTTTATAGCTTCTGATACATTTTTTGTGCTAAGTGTCATGTTGTTGAGATTGGCAAGCTGCTTCCTGGTGCTTTAACCGGGTTGAAAAACTCTGATCCCAAACCAGTGGTGCACATGCGCTCCAGGATCCTGAGGGAGAAAAAACTTATGAACATGTTGCTGGTCACTGGCTACGATGTGGCTGCATTTTCTAACTTTGCTCCGCTGCCTTCTGGATTAGACCTACAGGTCAATGGTCTGAGGAGTAGCTATCCAAGGAAACCAACTCCATCAGTTTGGGCACACGGACAGTATAACAGTCCCCCCATAAATCAATGATAACTGCTAATGGCCTCGCTGTCAATTTATGGCGCATAAGTGTCTGGGCTTCTTCAGTACCAAAATTTTATTAGGAGCGTGAATGGTATTGTCAGTAGAACTCTACAACGCGTCGGTGAGAGCGGTTTTGCTCTATGCCTGTGAAACATGGCCTCCGAATTGAGGATGTTAAACGTCTCTCTGTGTTTGATCATCGTTGTCTCCGAAGGATTGATGACATCCAGCGGCTACACCATGTTAGTAACGCAGAGGTTCAGCATCGTGTGTTCGGGAGCAGAGACGACAACCCAATCGGTGTCACTATCTTGAAACACCGACTTCGGTGGCTTGGACATGTTCTATAAATGTCATCCCAGAGAATTCTACGTCGTGCATTATTCGCCGACGCTGGAACTGATTGGAAAAAGCGGAGAGGTCGTCAATGTGTGACATGGTGTCGTGGTATAAAAGAAAGCTGCAAAGGGCTGACTTCTGTTGGTCCTTCCCGACTCCCTGGTCGGGGTCCGAGAGATGGTGCAACACAGTGGCTAGAGACATTATCAGGTATGACTCAGAATAGAAGCCAGTGGCGATCCTGCCGTAACTTTTTACTTTCTGCACAAAGAGTGGTTATAACTTCCTTAACTGAGAGATTTCTTCTGGTTGTACATTTCAGTTTCCTCCACTATTATTCTTATCATCACAATAATATACACTAATCTGTGGTTGTTTTTGTTCTCTTTTCTTCTTTTTTCTTATGTGAACCTTACCCTCTTTTTTCTCTCCCCATTCTCATTGTTCTGTGTGGAGCATATATATCTGGTGACCCCTTGTACCAATATTTGTGTGTTTAAATAAATAAGTACCAATGTTTGAGTTTTTAAGTAAATAAATAAATCTTGCTAGTGTTCCCAGATAAATACCGGAGGTATTATCAATGCTTCGGGACAAATTCATATGCTCCATGTATGTGCTTTCAATGGTATACCACGAGGGTGCTGTAAAAGGAGAGGCAAAAAGGGAAGGCGAGAAGCGAAAGAGGACGGTTCTCATGATTAGTGAAGTCTGATCGCTTGTGTCTGAATAACTAAGTTATGGATATTTGCCTTTATTTTCATTTTAGGCCTATTTTTAAGTAAGTGTGTTTCAACAATAGAGGATTGCTATCGCGTCTTATGCTGAGTTATTAGTAAAACAGTCAAACCAGTAAGAGCATTTCATTACTTTCACCGACATATCCCAGTCCATAAACGTAAAACAATATGTTTTTACATGGCGTAGATATTCCCTATTTCTTGTATTTAATGTGCGGACTGATAGGCAGCTATAAAATATCCTGTGCTACCTAGTAGATAACACTGTCAACTTGCGTTATTATAGGTGTGAAACAAGTTCGAGGTGTTTTTGGCGCTCATACGTTCCGTGACGTATTGCTCCCAGTCGTAAGTTTTTAGAGCAGCAACTGCTTCTTAACATCGCTGCGGACAAGCACTTGTCTTCTAGTTGGTTTCAGGGAAATTCAAATCACCGGAAGTCAGTTTTAAGTTAATAGTTAGCATTGGAACATGTGAGAACATTCCGGAAAAATGCCATATCTACTTCAGGTTCTGATTTCACTGCCCTATGCGCACATCCCACAAGTATCTGATAATCAAAGCTCCATATAGTGAGTGATAACGGGTCTGGTAGTGTGATTAGTTCAATACCTACTAAACTCATCGACTGCGCACGTGAATCATTTATTCTCCATTCCCCTTATAATCGTGTTCCAATAGATGCAATGTATATCCATCTGGACTTAGTTCTGCACCTAGTGCTGTAGACGAGTGCCACGTTTCCGTGGTCAGGCTGATTTCCCACTTAGTAATCAAGGCAGTCATTTTGTTACTTAAATGGCGCGCACTAATAAGCTTAACACTGAACAGACCTTTGTTACTTAGAAAGTGGTCCACTACCCTGTCAGTACGTGTCTGGCTATACTTGTTATAGATGCCTAGCTCAAGTGGTAATTTATCCAAGCCGAAAAAGTGGCGTCGCCTGTTTCCTATGAGGGTGACGGGACTATTTTGTCATAAACTTTAGCAACATTACAAATGCAGTTCTGGTTCTCCATACTTCTTATCAAATCTACTGATGTGGTGCTATCCAATTTGTTTGACTTGGAAAGCTGAATTCTTTTCCTGTTATGTGGTCAGAATAGGTTGTGCAGTCCTTACCAAAGAAATTTAAACATTTAGTGAGTTACCTCCTAAAAGGATTGATGCTCATGAACCAGAGGTTAATGTAGTGGAATATAGGCACAACTATTGACGGGGTGATAAATATTGTGTAGAGGGCGTAGAGGTATTTCGTAGGTGGATTTGATTCGCTCCTCATATCTCCAGTTATTCTAAATTGGTGCCAATTTTGAACGATTTTCTTATGGATTCCTTAGGACACTGGAGGTGGTTTGCTATGCAACCAAGATTTGTTACCGTGAGGTATTATGTGGCTGGGATTGTGCCTCATTGTCATTATTTAAACTACTTTTTATCAGCCTTGTGGGGGCTTACGCATATATTTTCGAATATGATATCGAGCGAGGAGGAGGTCCTGTCAGGTATTTGATTTTAAACTTATGTTCTCTCCTTGGACAACGCATAAGAAAGAACGCATATCACAACATTTGCTCCATACTGTACGATGGCGTGACGTAATACGATCCAACCGTCGCATGTGAACCGTTAAGTGGATGGTTTTCGCACAGTGGGTTTTGTATGGATTCCCAAAGATACTAACATCCAGTACATCAGCAAAAACGATCTTACTGCCATTAACTTTGATTTTAGTAATATACATACCGAGATTACTCGCATACGTGACTAAAACAAACTAGTGGTTACACTATATTCCGATGTTAAGAAAGCTTTTGATAAGGTACCTCATAACCTCCCAATCAGTAGACTTCAGCCAGTTGGAATTACGAACCCCCTATTGGAATGGACCATGTCTTTTCCAATGAACAGGTACCTAATGACCCAAATCAACTCTACAATATCGACATCTCCACCAACAGCCAGTGGTATTGCGCAAGGCAGTGTACTGGGTCCATTGCTTTTTACAATCTACATCAACAATATATGCAAGCGCTTTACCACAAGTAAAACCTACCTTTACGCTGATGACTTAAAAGTCATCTATAGAACTAACATTTGCGGTGTACATAGTACTATGCAAACAATCCAACATGAAGTCAACAAGGTAGACAACTAGTGAAAAAGCTGGAGGTCGGAGCTCAACACAGGGAAATGTGGCTGGCTATGTATTAATGATACGTCTCTTAAAATAAAACCACAATTTAACGGGAACACATTGCCCAAACTCACATCAGTAACTGACCTGTGGGTACATTACTCAAACAGACTTAACTTCTCTGAACATATCTCAATCAAAGCATCTAAATTGCGGAAATCGCTTGTCTTCCTCCTTCGTAAATTTTTTAAAAATGGATCTAAAATCATTCTTTGCAAGGTATGTTTAGGACCTATCGTTGAATACTATTTTTTCTTATTTTCTAACTTACGCCTGTTCAATATACTTAAGGTGGAAGGAATACAACGGGTTTTCACCGCAAACTACGTAAGACTGACTAACACATTGACTACAGTTCCCCATGCCACATCTCAGGACTAGAACCCCTCTGGAAAAGAGGGCTTAGGTTCAATTTGGTTATCTACGTCAAACTCCTCGAAAACCTCAATTAATTCACTCGTCATATAGTTCTCACCCAAGACTCGCATGAATACGACCTTCGAGACAAATTATCTACGGTCAAAGTTGAGAGATACAGATCGAAAGCTCGGGAAAACTTCTTCCTCATCACGTACGCATTAATACGGAACGGTCTCCTCTCTGAAATACCTATGGCAGATGAGTTACATACGTTTGCACAACTTCTTGATCGAGCCCTCTCTTGTGCTGATTTAGAATGACCGAACACATCTGCATCTCACTCAAACATCATAGGCCCTCTACATTTTAGACCAAATTAGACTCTTAGTTCAATTCGCCTTACTTTCCTACTTTGCAGTTGCATTAAATACTTTTCCCTCCCTAATTTTTCTGTAACAGGTAGCTTACAAGATCTTTCGATGCTGCTCAACTAAACTCGGTTGCTAAGGGACGTTCACCATTACTCGAAAAAGTCAAGAGAACCGAACAATCGACCACCTAGTGCCAGTGGTCTTACGTCTCTGGAGCCTGTAGCCCATCAACCAGTCAGGATAGTGCAAAACAGCATCAGAACCAAGTTTACGTGAGCCCATTCTTGTTATTTCTTCATCAGCTTTCTACTCTCACACACAGTATGTTGACTTACCATTTCACCACTCGTCGCCTTATCCACAACTCATACATTCCTATACACTGCCGACTACTTTCGTTAACAATGTGTACCCTTTTCAACGCCTATATTTGACTGGCAAACCATAATTTATACTATAGTCTTTCAATGAATTTCACTAATACCTTACACACAGTTCTTAATTTTTAACTGATTGATAAGCTTGCAAATTGGTACTTACAGAAATAGTGTTTTCCAACAATATGTGAAACACAGAGCATCATGTGAGATATAATATTTATCCCAAAGTAAGTCTAAATGAACCTAACATCATAAAGGGAGGGAAGGCGGAGTTGCTGATCAGCCAACATTGATGATGAGGTCGATCTTTATGATCCATCCATGTTTGTGGGGCAGAACATTTTTTTGCATCAGGCCCTTTATGAGTGAAAACGAGTCAATCAATCTGTGATATTGATGTTGTTCTCCTACACTCACTATCCAGGCTCATGTTTACAATTTTATGCTGGATTAGCTACTCTACTAAGACAACCCATGACATTCTAACTCGAACATTTAGACTAGAACTGTGTGGCTGGCATCGGATGAAAAAAACTAAAAAGGACGAGACAATGAAAGGTATAGTTATTAGCTCTCTTAACACATCACCCTCTTGATGCACTTCCCGTTTTAACAAACGGCCTTCTTTATTCTGAATTCGACTTCCTTTCCGTCATTTGAACTCACTCCACCCTGTTAAATATCACAACTCATTGTTCTTTGCTACATCATTTTCTCATCTGGAGGATCTAATCACGTATCCAAGTGCCTCACTGCTCCTTTGTTTCTCTTTTTCCGAGTCTGAGGGCACAGCTATGGAGCTCCTGACGCCTGGAACAAACTTGACGTACGCGTTTTCTCAAGGTCATAGTTCACGCTAAGCGCCTCATAAATCTACGTTATAACAACTCGAAACTTAAAAAGTTGTATTGTGTAAATGATTAGGACGACCAGAATTGTAGCCCTTTCAGTATGCCGTTTGTCTCCTGGGTGTTAATAAACTTGCCATTATCAACAAAAGTTGTAAACTGAAGGAGTGCCGGACAGCTTGACTGTGCCGCTTCCTTACAGGTGCGTTTGCACTCACAAGCTACGTCGTTGATTTCACAAGAGTTTTGTATGCGTCCCTTAGCGACATTTATTGAAAATTCATCCGATAAATTATACACTATGGCTTTCTGAGATGATAACAAATGCTTCATAACCTCTGAGGAAATGTAGTCCGTCGTTAATACAGGTCTGATGATGTGGCTTAGACCGTCATTGAGATGATTGCGTAATAAATATGACAATGGGGTTAGCTCATTTGATTTATTTTGAACATTATCAACAATAACCGTCAAATCCTCCAAGTTTTTTTCTGTTTTGAGAGGAGCTATTTTCTATATCGTACATAGTAATCGAAGTTTGAATGAACGGATTATCAATTAGATAGCCGGTATGCTGAACAGCAAAACTGAAATCATCGTAACCACGTGACACATGTTCACTTACTACATTTTTTTGGTGGTACAACCTGGACTTTGGGATTCAGATCACTTGGCTTAATTACGTGTCACTTTTTCGATGATAATATCTCTGGTCCAGTAACGTGTATGGAAAATAGACCTGTGAAGACTATTGCATCTAAAGGATACGAAGACATCACTAATAAATATGCTAGATAAGTTAATTATGAATAACTCTACTGTTTTGAACAGTAGCAATGAGAAACGAACTAGACATGAGCATAAAGTGGTCAAATTTTCTACACGCTAAAGGTAGCGACAATTTTGAACGTAGTATAATATCATATATTTTGAAGAAAACACTTCAACCCCCAAAAAAGATTTTAAATGGTCTAAAAGATTGTTTTTGGCTGGCTTTGTATTGTGAATTTTCCCGAGATGGTTTAATAAACCTATTCACAATTATCCCTTATCCCTCTGCTAAAGACTAGGGTTAACCCTGATAGGGCTATCGGCCGGGCCAGAAAAGTTACTAATTAATATTGTACAGACATCGTACCGATTCTACTTTATTCGTCATGTACCACAAGAATTAGAAACATGGATATTACGATAGACTTTGTGGAGTTGTCACGGTTTAACCCACACTGATACTAGTGACAATACTTGGGGTTTAGTTACGATTGATTACAATTGTCCAGTAGCCATCACATGTCCTCAAAAAGCCATCATTCC
The DNA here is from genome assembly GCF_000237925.1 of Schistosoma mansoni. NCBI lineage: Eukaryota > Metazoa > Platyhelminthes > Trematoda > Strigeidida > Schistosomatidae > Schistosoma > Schistosoma mansoni. The sequence continues at coordinate 2,098,817 of NC_031496.1, forward strand.
ATAGAGGATGGATGATTATTTAGAATGTGGAGGGAAAAGGTCAAAAGCCATCAGAATTTCCTTCATAAACTATCAGAAAAATTTGATTACTAATTTTATTATTACTTTTTGTTGGTGACTTAATTCCGGTTCAGTTGTGCAACTAAGATAAATGCATTACGTGTTTTATATTATTTTCTTTTGATCGAAAAATGAAAGCATCTTAACTTCACCGTTTGTCATCAGAGAAATCAGTGTAATTAACTGTTGGGTTGACGAAAAATTAATGAATCCTTATCTGGCATCAGCTAATAGTGCCAGACAATAAACTCCATGTAACCCAGAAAACTTCACCAGATAAAAAGATTTCTTCGCTACTCTTGTTTTTAATGGAAGATGAGTTTAACGTTTCAACGGTAGTTTGATGCAAATATAAGTTAAACTTGCGTTTCAGTATAGCCAATCTGTAGGAGAATAGCCCCTCCACTCAAATTGAAATTGACAGAGAAGTTGATGTATTAGTATTTAGAAAGCAATGTAAAAGGTGCCAAAATGCTTAAGGAAATAGGCGTGACTGATATTTACTCTGATTGCTGGAAAGCTTGTTAATACATGGCCGTATCAGTGGGAATACAAAAACAAAACAACGATTATTAAGGAATGGCTGGATACACTACAAGAGTCCAAGGGGGACTAAATGAACGAGACAGTTCAAAGTTAATCCAAAACAGCTATCTAAACAGAGTAGTGGCTCTTTACGATCAGTTCATGACGGATAAATTGACCTAAATTTATCCCACTTGTTGTGAATTAGAGTGAACAATCAGTAGCGATTATCACAAATACTAAGCTGAACATTAAGTCGGACAGGCCAAAATGGTAAACCGCAAGCATGGCAAACTTGTATGTAATTATCTACCCTTATCACTCTCCTTATGGTCAGCTGAACAATGACATATTAAGAGTAAACATGAACGACTAGTTATAGCGTTTTGTTGTCTAATTCCCTTATTTGAGGTGGAGAGTGAACGAACCATAGTGATATTCAGGCGGATATAATTGCCAAAGATCTAGGAAAAGTCGTTAACGAAGTCTCCCACTTGATTTTTAAAATAAACTACGGAGTTATACTTGGAAAATAAGCTGGGCCAATAACGTTTTTAGAGGAAGCAAAAGATGATCAAGATAGAATTACAATTTTTGAATGAACCAATCAGAAATAGGACGGTGGCTCTTGGATTTCACCACAAAATTCAATAATCCCTTTGACAAATTACATTTTGGCATTAAAGCTGATATCATTTTGCGATGAAAACTTCGACTGTCATCCCTAACCCTAATTTCTAACCACAACTCACGAGCATATTTGGACCCTAATAAGTGGTCTACGTTTTCACAAGGACATTTTAGTACAGCTATAAGGTCTTATGTGAATTACAGTCAAGTGGACAATTCAGTATCTGTTGTTCCCCTGTATCACTTGTGGAAAGCGAATATAATTTTCAGGCTGTAGCAAGACATGAGCGCTACCGCTGTTAAAATAAGCCGTCGTTTATTCTTGGCCTAGAGCTGTGAGTTAGTGTTATAACATCCGTTTAGGACATTATACACTACGTTGAAGTTTTGGTCGTGAATATTATTGAATATCACTATCGAATTTAAACTTTCTTATCACTTAGTTGGGTCCATCACGTGCAGAGGAACCTTCGTTGATCATATGAACTCATTTGTGGTTGTCATCTTAAAGAAGGTCACAAGTAACATTCATGTAATAAAAAGTGTTATCATTTGTCATTCAATATATCTTTTTGATGTGAGTGCTATTTGTTGTCATTTTACTTTGCTTAGAAACAGACACATTAGGTTGAAGTGATACTTTTTCCGGTGTATCATTAGTGACTGTGTGTATAGTTATATCTTGAATAAGCTCCTCTACTAGGATACACCACAGGTTTTATCTTTGACCCAGAACAAATCATTTAGAAGGAGACTCTGAAAAGGTTTAAAATCAGATGTCATATTTTTTAGATATGGAGTTTCTCTTCGCATATTGGGGACTTAATTATAATAACTCTAAATGTGAAAACGTGGCACCAACACTTACAGTTGATGATTTAAAACTAAGATTTGACCGTAACAACATCGAAAACTTGAAGTGTTACATGGATAACTAAGTCTTACTGAAGAATGAAGACTAATCGCCTCGTCATCACGAAGTTGTGTATTGGACGTTTTTCAATTTGGCGCTAGTTACAAAATTTTCTGCTACATGTTATTTTCTGGTTAGTTGAATGTTCACATTTTTACCCATCAAAGCCAGTATCTGATGCAATATGTATTCTAAGCTTCGTTTTCATCTCCTACTGCCGAATTTGTTCTTATTTGTTCCTGAACGGGGTTAATGATAATGCTGAGTAGACTGATGATATACTATACTAACCAAAAAAGTCATATGTAGGAATTACTCAGAATTACTCAAAATCTGAAAACATGTTTCGTACGACTAACCGAGGATCATTTACAGATTGCCCACTGAAAAGCATGTTACCATTTATTATCTTAAATTCTGTCTGGATATTTGTTGTCCTACTGAAACCATTTTTTAAGTCTTGGTCGACTTACATCTCCATAGCTAATACGAATACGGAGGGTGAAAGAAAAAATGTACAAGGAGGAAAAGGCTATTGAAGTTCGTAAGCCTAATGGTCTAATAAACCTAGAGATTAGACATCTCAACTCCATGTTTACTCAGAAACTCTTATCTTATGAAAGCTCTCCAAGTATGTGGAAACTCTCTAAAGAACTGAGAGGTGACAGGTAGATTAGAAACGATAACCAGCTGAATGTTTGGGGCTTAAAGAAGTCTTTTATATGTTAGTCATCTGATCTCATGATCCTTAAATCCACATGTTTGAAGAATAATTGCGTTCCTAGTTTCGCTGAAAATGATGTCCGGAAATGTCTCCAGTCACCTAATTCATCCCCATGTTTGGGACCTGATGGTATCTCAAACCTTTTCAAAAATGTGGTGACGTTCTATGTTACCCACCCACGAATATCTTAAACAGATCCTTCTCAACTAATCTCTTACCTAAAATGTGGAGAAAGATAAAGATAATCCATGTACCTAGGGGAGTATCTGGTAATACATAAATGTGAAATTTAGACCCACAACAATAACTTCACCTTTCCTTAAAATGATGGAAAGATCATTGATACTCTCACTTCAACCTGTAATAAAAGTGCACACTGATCCGTATCAGTTTGCTTCAGTCAGTCAGCCACAACATAGAACCACATTTATGCATCGGTCCAAGTTGCCATACCCCATTAGCACAACAAGATGAACGCCAAATTCATAGAAGTAGTTAATTTAGTGGTGGCATTATATAAAAAATAGGTTATATATAAGGATATAGTACACGAAGAAAAACAGATATGAAGCAATTTTAATCTCAAGGTTTAAGGGAAGACAAAGGGTGTATACACCTACGCCATCGTGATTGATTCTGAGCCATGTGGGTAGGCAGAATCGCTGTTATGCTGGTTGTCTGAAGGAAACACCTTACTGCTGTCACACCTCTGTACAGTCGACAGTACGACTTCGCCTTCAGACCTTGGGTTTGCTGCTTTTAGTCTTGCCGCTCTTCAACTGACCTGCCTGGCATGGTAGAACCTTGGGGAATGACTGTTCCAGCTAGTATAGCTCGATTGGCTCATCACGATAGGCAAGCCCGACCACCACGTCAAGGTAGCAGCAACGGCCGGGTTACACATGCTTAACTTTGTAGATCTGAGAAAATGTTATATGAAAGCTCACTGACATCTGGTATATGTCCTTTCGCCTATTTTCGACGTCATATGTGTAGATCCTGTTAAAAAGTAGTTAACGTACTTTCTTATTAACAACACCAGCGCGTACTTAGGAAGATACTCTGTGTTGCCTGCACTTCAGAGAAGTCTTAAGAATATTCGCTTATTACCTAAAAAAACGATGAAATACAACTATAGTTTTCTATTTATTCAGTTTCCCGTGCTCATGTTGGTTCGTTTGACTCGTGATTGGTTTAGTAGTCGTGAAACTTGTGTTGGTTTTTGATGAAGAGGATAGAGGCCTTAATCTCCCAGTTTTAAACGATTTATTTTACGTTCAGTGAATCAAGATATTATGAAAATAAATGTTAGTGATGTAACGTTGCGTTCCTGAAGGTTTAAGGTATAATTCCATATATTTAAAATATTTATCATAGCAACTTCAACAGCAGACTAGTGTGTTTAAGATTTCATAAAAAACCACGTTTGACAAGCGATAAGTTGCGTTGTTAATTTTGTCGTTAACACTAAAAACAAAAGCGTGTGCAAAAAGCATGCTTATTTTGAGTAGTGCGACTGCTTTGAGAATAATTAAAAGCTATTCCAAGTATCAGGAAGCTATTCTCGGAGAGTTAGTTATATTAAAGCACTCGACCTCCAACAAACCCAGTGCAGATACGTTGCCAGAGCTTTGCCTCATTCGATAAATTATTAACACAAGTCGAGAATCAAGCGCATTTTCGCATACGGCTGCTGAAACCAAAAACGACTGACAGGGTTCTGAGACGCACAACGATTAAAGTTCGAGTGATTTAACCTTTAACTTATCCGGTGCTTAAAGTTATCTTACATTAGATCACCTTCCTCGTTCGTTTTTGTTTACATCCTTGTAATTCTGTTTTCCAAGTCATTGAGCAAGTCATTCGTGGCGAATGTTCTGTGCTGTCTCCAGTCCGTGACCGGCCGAAATTCCGAATGGTGCCATCAAATACAGAATCTGAGTCAGACTTTCTGAAACCATTTTTGCCACTCAAGCTGATCTCACTGAACGTTTGCACGCTGATGCAAATCGGATAACATATAGGTTTGTATGTCTTTGGACTGAGCCATGTGAGTAGGTACAGTCTACCCGGTTTTGGTCCTCGTGGTTATCGTAAACAATTGTTGGAAGCTTGAGATGGCCGAACTCAGAATTGTCCACAGTGTTGCAGATGCATCTATTCTGTATTATGAATTCCTAAGTTAACTTATAAGTCTTATTTTTACTCCACCGATCCATATTTTATTCCGGTACCGTATCTTTTATGTCTGATCTTTCCTGCTATTACCAATACTATTACTACCTCTACTACTCTGGTATGTGCCTTGACTATTTCATCTCTCTGTGCAAATAGGTTGGCAACTTGAATCTACGTCCACATGTCCAAGGTCCTACGTTGTGTCTGACTGAATGACAGGTCTAGAAAGTCTTAGTACTGTTGTATACTATATTTCTGAGACTCCCATTCAAGACTATCGTAAAATTCTCTCATCTTTCGATTCCTGAAAACTTGTTTCATGTGCTCTTATTCGGAGGCCTTGCTTCACCTTTGTACTGTTTAGTTGGTATTGGTGTCGAAGAAAACACCAGAGTAGAGGCATCACTAATCGATTGGATTCTCATCGGTGGTTGTTCATGTGTTGTTATTTTAGAAAGCTCCACCAAGGTGAGATACTGGCGTAGAAGACGATATCTCGTAATCTCAGCCTACGCCTCAACATATTAGAGTCGAAGTACAATTAAATATGAGTTCTACCACCACTTAAGATTATATCAAAGAAACAAGTTCGACAGATATTTCAGTGATATCTGGAGATTTAATTACTGAGGACATGGGTCTAGGAACAGAGGAGAGTGAGCGAGAAAATTTGTAAAGCTGACCAAATGTCAATCAATGACATTTACTGACATCTTGAACGATGGACTGAGTTCTTCAAGGAACAATTCAGGTGGTCTGCTGCCTCAGTAACATCGATTGAACTGTTTTGTCGTCCATGACTGGTGATGGCTGATCCACTTAGTGAAAAGAAGCTCTACAAGAAACTCCAATTCCTGAAGCTCCATAGGTCACCAGGCCCAGATGACATACATACGGCTTTAAGGGCGGTGGCCATATTCTGGTTAAGGAAATTAACGAGTTGTTTGTAAAAGTTTAGGAATTAGATTATGTCCAAACATCCTAAAATAGGGTGATAGTCGTTCCTGATTTTAAAAAGAGGACAAGTCTACTTCTTATTGCATCCAATTTATTGGTTTGAATACTTCGCAGTTCGTTCAAAACCCGTTAAAGATCGACTCGGGAGGAGCAGGTTGGGTTTCGTTCTGGTTGTAGATGTATTGATCATGTCTTCACTCCCCGCCAACTGTTAGAGCACCACCATACTCATTTCAGGCCGAAAGTCCTTATGTTTCTTGATATTAGGACCGCCTTCGATCCATCGAATAGGACTGCTCTCCGTAATTGTTTGTTAAAGAAGGTTGTACCTAAGAAGTTTACTAATGTCTTGAGGACCCAGGGAGTGTGAATGAATATAACCACCTCTCTACATTGTTCCATTCAAGCAGTCAAGTTGGTCAGGACTGCCCAATCTCATCATTCGTCTTCAACTTTACCATCAATAAGATTCTGGGAACAACTACAAGGGAGGTAGAAAGCGGATATGACTAATCTGTTTCCCGGAAAATGGCTTCTCGATCTTGAAATTATCTTACCATGCGATGGTATTCAAGCTATGAAAATCGCACTTAATCAGTTTCTCTAAATATGGCATTTACTTTCCACCTGAATGGAAAATAACTTTAAAAGGTGGACAGGAACCTATGTGGACACTCACTCTTTGTATTTAGGATTTGGAAGTAATCGGAAAGGTAGTCGTGTAAGTGTTCGTGGTGGCCTAGTTCACAAACATAGACGTGGTGGCTGAGTTACATTAATATTACATTGTTTCGTTATAAAACTGATCTGTGAAAGCTGCTGTACGTAGAGTATCATTTATATATTCTCTAAACATAAAGTCGATAGTTTGTGCATCATGGTTTTTCTGGTTAGCGTTTTTTAGCGAGTTGGTTTTCCACGGGACGGGGTCGCTAACCCCATGCCCAACCCTCCTCCTTTACCCGGGCTTGGGACCGGCAGTAGCCCCCGGAGGAGCTACAGGCGGAGTTGTGTATCATGGTAGAAACTAGAATAAATTCATCACGGCTATAGATTATTGACTAGCCAGTTAAATAAACCACTAGTTTTTGGTTTAACCAACCGTCTTCCAAACCTTATCACATTGTCAATTATCTCAATAATACTTGAACTGACCATTTACTACCTTTCTCAAACCAGCTACTGACTAAAAATGCCTTCTCTATGTATTGTAACTTTTCTGTTCATCACTAAATGGCTGTTAGTCGATTGTTTTTCATGATCACCTACCTCATAAATCTGTACTTAGGTTATGACATATACCACCATTCATGCACAATGTAGAAAATGACCCATATTCATTGGTTCAAGTTTTCATCATATGAATACAGCGCGATCCTGGAGTAGTGCAAGTAGCAACATTATTAGTGATAGTAGAAAAGATTAGTCATAGAAGATATCATTCAAGAAAGAAAATATACATCCTGTGGAATAAGAAATATTTAAGGTTATTAGGTTACTTAAGATCTGTGAGAAGACAGAGCGAATACATCTACCCCATTGAAAATGATTTTTTATCTATATCAATCAAAGTCTAACCATTGGCTACGAAAATCAAGAGTACTATAACCTAACAGTCGATGACTTCACGGATTGATGCCACGTTTTGGTCTGACTATCCTTAACTTCCAAATTGCTCCTACACCAGCCATCATCGCGTGTGGAGATAAAAGGTGGTAGGAGTACGTAATAAGTGTCCAAACCATCTCGGTCAATAAAAATCCACACTCTATTCATCTTTGTTTTGTACGATCTTTAATAATAATAACCTTCCACTTTTATTTTTTATTATTTTATTTAAACACATAAATATTGGTACAAGGAAGCACCATATATATATGCGCCACACAAATCTCATTTGATTTGTGTGAGGGCTGTGATACTGCCCACGTGCCCAAACTGAAACAGGTGGTTTTCTTAGGGGACCACACCCGGAGCCTTTGACCTAAACGTCTGATCCACAAGGCAGTAGAGCATTGTGAGGAGATGCAGTCCCATGGTAGCCGGTGAGGAACAATTGGTTAATATGCCATTTATTCCTTCAGGATGCTGGAGCCCATGTGCACCATTAGTTTGGAATGAGGGTTTTCCAATTCCCCTAGGTGGACTCGCAGTGTCCACCAACCCGGTTAAAGCGCCGGACATTTGCTTTCCGTCCTCTCAACTTCGTAAACAACAGTAATGCCACGAGAAGGTAGTGGGACTTGTGTGGCAGAGGCTATATACGCGTGGCCATGTGAGAGCATTTCGAGGGGGAAGGTGGTCCCTCCTCACTCTCGGCCGTACCAGGGCATTTCGGGGCACCTTCCACTTAATATGAAACATTTCTTGGCGTATTTTTCGTCCCACGCCTTTTATAAATCAATATTGTGATCATTTTTATATAATTCTTTTGTTTATATACTATTCTTTTCATATTGTAAACTGTTATTTGTTTGTATTGCCTACTTTTCATGCTCCTATTTTCTTATTATTCATATGTAGATGGAGTCGGACAACAACATAAACAGCCACTATAACAATGTATGTGATTCATTTGATCGTATGAATTTAAAAGAAAATCTTTTACGTGGAATATTTGCATATGGTTTTGAAAAACCTTCTGCAATACAACAAAGAGCTATAATTCCATCAATTGAAGGACGTAATGTCATAGCTCAAGCTCAGTCGGGTACCGGGAAAACAGCCACGTTTAGTATTGCCATTTTGCAACAAATCTGTACGAACGATCCACGTTGTCAAGCCTTAGTATTGGCTCCAACTAGGGAACTAGCGAAACAAATTCAAATGGTAATTTGCGAATTATTCATTATTATTACTATTATGTTCGACTTCTAACTAAAGGATAAGTTTAATGCTCACCAGTACACTGTTCTGCCTTACGGCTGTAAAACGTGGCACTACTAGCATTTGATCATAGATGCTTTTGAAGTATTGCTCACGTATAATGGAACCATAGGGTGATAAATGTTGTGGTTAGACGCAAGGTGTTAAATAAGGTTAGGAAGTCAATTTAGAAACTGTAGATCTTCGTTGTCTAAAGTAGATGGGATATAATATTACGTATCACAAACGACCGCATACCTCTGTTCTCGATGCTTGGCGTATAATAAGTTGGGAGAACGTTGGGAGCGGGCTAACCGGAAATCTACGTTAGTCCACTAAGTTGTTGACTGTTGGACTAAGCCGTGTAAATAAATGCATACTACCTGCTTGAGGTCCCGGGTGATCTTCTTAACCGATAGCTGTTAGTCCTTCGTGACGTGGTTTAAAGTCGGTCGCAATAGGGTAAATGCAGATTAGTGTATGTTAGTGTAATAATAAGAATAATAGTGGGGGAAACAGAAATGTACAACCAGAAAAACTCTTTCAGTTAAGGAAGTTATAACCACTCTTTGTGAAGAAAGTAAAAGAAGGTTACAGCAGGATCACCACTGGCTTTTATTCTGAGCCATATCTAATAACGTCTCTAGCCACTGTGTTGCACCATATCTTGGATCCCAACCAGGGAGTCGTGAAGGGCAAACAGAAGCCAACCCTTTGCAGCTTTCTTTCATACCACGACACCATGTCACACATTGAAGACCTCTCCGCTTTTTCCAATCAGTTCCAGCGTCGGCGAATAATGCACGTTGTGGGATTCTCTGGGACGACATTTGTGGAACATGTCCAAGCCACCGAATTCGATGTTTCAAGATGGTGAAGGAAATTGAATTATTGTCTCTGCTCCCGAACGCATGATGCTGAACCTCTGCATTACTAACATGGTGTTGCCATTGGATGTCAGCAATCCTTCGGAGACAACGATGGTCGAACACAGAGAGTCGTCTAACATCCTTAACTTGGAGATGGCGGATTTCAAAAGTATGGAGCCAAACTGCGACCTTTTACAGTCAGACCAACATCACGAAGACGCCAAAGTTGACCCAGATTGGCATAAGCCGATCTGTCTTTCACTATATATGAATTGATCTCATCATTTACGCCACCACCAGCGCCTATGCAGCTACCCAGATACACGAACTTCCCGACTATAGTGCTGTGGTGCATTTAATGAATGCCGTACAATTCCTAGAACCACAACAATTAGATCGTTCTACATTTAATAGACACATCAACATAAGTTCAGTCCGTCATTTCATACAGATAAGGTCAACCAACCGATCACAAGACCAGAGTACGCAAAGAAAAAAAATGTTAACCAATCACAAGCAATCAGAACAAACTAGTTTAACGTTTATGTTAACAAGTCTTCTGTTACTTGGAATAGGTATTAATTATCTTTTGTAGACTGACATCTACTTATAGTGACAACGTAATTAGTCTCAATTTTACTCAATCCAGATTTTTAAATTCTTCCTTATTTTCCCCCTTAGTAAATAATTGTCGTTGAGATGAAGAACCAATCTTATAGAGTTAGGCAACCATTAGGTAGTGTTAGGGGTATTCCACCTTAAAACAAAAAGCTGTTCACAGCTTCCTTGTTTTTAATGGTTTGTTTAACTGAGGTCAATTCATGATCTCGATAATAATATTGAACAACCCCCAAATCCCCTGATATGGTCGAGAGTGGGGAGGGTTCGCTCTCCCTCTCCAAATGCTCTCACACGACCACGCGTATATAGACTGTGCCAGGGAAGTCCCACTCAATGCCTTCTCGTGGCATTACTGTTGTTTACGAAAGTGGAAGGAAGAAAAGAGAATGTCCGATGCTTTAACCGGGTTGGTGGACATGGCGAGTCCACCTAGGGGAGTTGGAAAACCCTGATTTTAAACCAATGGTGCACATGGGCTCCAGTATCCTGAGGGAACAAATGGCATACGAACCAATCGTTGGTCACCGGCTAGCATGAGACTGCATCTCATCACGAAGCTCCACTGCCTTGTGGATCAGACCTTTAGGTCAAAGGCTCCGGATGTGGCCCCCTAAGAAAACCACCTGTTTCAGTTTGGGCACCTGGGCAGTATCACATCCCTCACACAAATCGAATGAGATTTGTGTGGCGCATATATATATGGTGCTTCCTTGTACCAATATTTATGTGTTTAAATAATAAATAAATAATCCCCATAAAGTACCCAGAACCAAAAGTTATTACTTTGTTTTTTTTTTCTTTATTGTAAATAGGTTGTTCTAGCACTTGGTGATTATATGAATATTAGTTGTCATGTTTGTATTGGTGGTACACAAGTATCCACTGATATTGAACAATTACAATTAGGTCAACAAATTGTAGTTGGTACACCTGGACGTGTTTTAGATATGATTAGTCGTGGTTATTTACATACACAAACAATTAAATGTTTTGTATTGGATGAAGCAGATGAAATGCTTAGTTTAGGATTTAAAGATCAAATTCAAGAGATATTTCGATCACTTAATTCATCTGTTCAAGTAAGTTTATCATCATTGTTATTATTGTTATTAATTTTTCTCAAGTTTAAAATAAGTTTTAATAACGAGCTGATGTCATCTGTAAGAAAGATAAGGAGTGAAGTGGTCGGACGCGTCGACAACTTCACTTATCTTGGAAGTCTGATCAGCCCTAATGGGTTGGTGTCTGACGAAGCCTGAGCACGGATTCAAAAAGCTCGTTTGACTTTTGCCAACTTACGTCACCTATGGCGAAGGCGAGATATCCATCTATCAAGTAAGGGATGAGTATACTGAGCAGCAGTTCGCTCTGTTCTACTTTACGGCTGTGAAACATGGCCATTAAGAGTAGAAGATACTCATAAGTTACTAGTATTTGACCACAGATGCCTTAGAAATATTGCTTGCATCTGCTAGGATCACCGGGTAAGTAATAGTGAGGTTAGACGTAGAGTATTAGGGAATGATGGTAAATTAGTTGATGAGGTCATAAATCTTCATCGACTGAGATGGTTGGGTCACGTGTTACGTATGCCTGAACACCGATTACCACGACGCGCTATGCTGGCTAGTGTAGGGGATGGTTGGAAGAAAGTTAGGGGTGGCCAAACCAAAACGTGGCATCAGAGTTTGAAGTCACCAACTTTTAGTCTGAGTCATTTTGGCAGATGCAGACTACTTGGTTGGGGTCCGCGTGACTATCGTAACCAATGGTTGGAGACTCTAGGTGACATGGCTTAGAATCGATCACAATTGCGTAGGTGTATACACTCTTTATCTTCCCTTAAACCTTGAGATTAAAATTGCTTCATATCTGTCTTCCTTCCCATACTATATCTTTATATACAACCTTTCTTTTATATACTACCACCACTAAATTAACTACTTCTACGAATCCGGTGTTCATCTTGTTGTACTAACGAGGTATGACAACATGGACCGATGCATATGTGTGCCTGGTCCTACGTTGTAGCTGACTGACTGACAACAGTTAGAAAACCAAATTGCAAATTAGCGATTACATCAAATAAATGTTTCATTCTAGTTTTAGAATCTTTAAAAATGTAATACCCGTAAATTTCAACCATTCACTCTCATACATTCGAACCCCTCTCCATGCATTATCAATTCGGTCGCCCAGGTAGCATCATTAAGCGTGGAGCTTTCATTGTCCTTTTGAACGACATCATCAGCACACTTCTACCCGAAGTTTGTGCTGATGATGTCGTTCAGAAGGACGATGAAAGCTCCACGACCGAACCATCCAGCTCAGAGTACAAACCTACATCAAAATCACCCACCTGAGCTACAAATCTTCTCCACCATCTCAGTATCATTAAGCGTTAAAAAGTATGGTGCTTCAAAACCGGGTACTCCGTATTCGGCAAGTAATTTGCCGTAGAAAGATTTTGTCGTGTAATGATTATTGATAACGTTAAACTGCTGAGTTGGAACCTATCATCGGTTGACACTGTCGACTTCAGTTGTTTAGTGGTATCTCGGGCACTGGAAAAAGCTTCGTAAATTAATGAACAAACTAAAATATAATGTGAATATTTCTACTATGGAGATTCGGAGTAGAATGGATTGATATCGTGGTCGCTTTAAACCATTTCAGTTTAAGATCTTTCTGTAAATTATATACAAATGATCTAGCCCATATAGTATGGCTTCTGAAAGAGTAAGTTTAGTGTTGAAAGTCGAGGTAGAAGGAATAGTAGGAATTGAAGAAGGAGATTGATTATGAATACAGTAGTCTTGAGTGCTGTTAGAGGTATGAAGGCAGTTACCAATTCCCAGTTGCCCACACCGTGGAAGGGTTCTTCTACAGGTACCTGAAAAGGAAATTGGGTTAGAAGTGGTCTTAATGACCTGAGAGCGTGACCGCAGTGCCCAAGGGATAACTGCTTGAGGTCGGTCACACACGACGTTTTTGTGTTAGCTCCGTACTTGTTGGGACCTTACAGCCGGAGACGGATATCCATGGGATTAGGCGAGTGGTGTATTTTTAGGGTCGACCTTTTCTAACCCCACCCCTCCTTGTGAGAAGGCAGAATCGCTGTTATGCTGGTTGTCTGAAGGAAACAACTTACTGCTGTCACACCTCTGTACAGTCAGCAGTATGACTTCGCCTTCGGACCTTGGGTTTTCTGCTTTTAGTCTTACCGCCCTTCAACCGACCTGCGTGGCGTGGCAGGAGCTCGAGGAACGATTGTTCTAGCCAGTGTAGCTCGATTGGTTTATCACGATAGGCAAGCCCGACTACCACGTCAAGGTATCAGCAACGGTTGGGATAGTATGGCTTATTATATGAAGAGTGGTATACTAATTAGGAATTAGAGTGAAGCATATGGAATGACATATATGACCCCTACATTTTGGATTGTCATCTTACAAAAGCTGTACACTTACTTTTTCAATTATTGCATCTTAATTATATCTGGCGGTAAAATAACACATTGTTATCATTTTTATACATAAAGTTCGACTGGTACTCTTAGTTACCTGTCTCACAACCAACTCCAGTTCATTATTCTTCTATTAGTAATTCCATTACTGTCCAACGGACA
>NC_031496.1:2112986-2114292 GCF_000237925.1 Schistosoma mansoni
TTGTCTACCACCACTATTTGTGCAGATAGTCTTTTACATGTAACACATTTTATATATGTAGCTCTAATACCATTTGACTCATGATCTCAACTATATAAAATAAAATCTCCACGAAATCCCCTTCTGATACTTAAAAAAATAACTGCAAAAATCGAAATGATTATTCTGCTCAGAAGTTAGGACATGGTCACTACAACGTATAGATGTTACCTAGAATCATTTTATTCATCCTTACAACTAAATTGTTACCAGATAACATTAAAATAAATGAGATGTAGTATTAATAATGTAAAAGTTTGATTAATGCCATGGTACGGCCGAAGCTAGGGAGAGTCAACTCTCCTCCGAATGTTCTCAAATGGTCATGCATATACAGCCACTGTCAGAAAATTCCTACTCATGGCCTTCTCACAGCATTACTGTTATTTACAAAATTGAGAGAACGAACAGCGAATGTCCGGCGCTTTAACTGGGTTGATGGATATGGAGGATCTACCTAAGGGAGTTGGAAAATCCTCATTCCAAACCAATGATGCATATAGGCTCCAGGATCCTGAAGGAGCAAATGGCATATGAACCTATTGTTGGTCACCGGCTACCATGTGACTACATCTCCTTACGTTGCTCCATTGCCTTTTGGATTAAACCTCTAGGTCGATGTCTCCGGGAGTGACCCACTGAGAAAACCACCTGCTTCGGTTTGAGCACTCTAACACTATCCCAGCCCTCACACAAATCGAATGATTTATGTGGCGCATATGTATTTGGTACCTCATTGTACCCATGTTTATACATATTAGTTATCACCCATCAACAATCTTGAAGGAACTGATAGTCCTTGGAGTATTCGGACATGGGTCACGTATTACGCATGCCCAACTACCGACAAGCACGACATGCAATGCTGACTAATGTTGTAGACGAATGGAAGAAAGTTAGGGGAGGACAAATCATTCAGTTTTCGTTTCCTCTTTTTCGCAAAGAATACATCCCCACTTCTAAAAGGCAGTGTGAATGGGACTTCCCTGACAGTAGCTGTGTGTACGCCTGGCTATGTGAGATCATTTCGAGAGAAGGAGAGCTGATTTTCCTCATCCTCGACCTTACCAGGTCATTTGAAGGCCTAGTTTTGATTGAATTTCTTCTTATTTATACTTGTTAATACTTTGTTTGTATTTTTCTCTCTATTTCACCCTCTCTTAGATCATTTTATTATCCGCAACAATACCAAATGAAGTATTAGAAATATCTAAACATTTTATGCGTAATCCAGTACGTATATTATTAAAACAAGAAGAATTAACAT
>NC_031496.1:2114492-2117124 GCF_000237925.1 Schistosoma mansoni
AAGTATGGTGCTTCAAACCGGGTACTCCGTATTCGGCAAGTAATTTGCCGTAGAAAGATTTTGTCGTGTAATGATTATTGATAACGTTAAACTGCTGAGTTGGAACCTATCATCGGTTGACACTGTCGACTTCAGTTGTTTAGTGGTATCTCGGGCACTGGAAAAAGCTTCGTAAATTAATGAACAAACTAAAATATAATGTGAATATTTCTACTATGGAGATTCGGAGTAGAATGGATTGATATCGTGGTCGCTTTAAACCATTTCAGTTTAAGATCTTTCTGTAAATTATATACAAATGATCTAGCCCATATAGTATGGCTTCTGAAAGAGTAAGTTTAGTGTTGAAAGTCGAGGTAGAAGGAATAGTAGGAATTGAAGAAGGAGATTGATTATGAATACAGTAGTCTTGAGTGCTGTTAGAGGTATGAGGGCAGTTACCAATTCCCAGTTGCCCACACCGTGGAAGGGTTCTTCTACAGGTACCTGAAAAGGAAATTGGGTTAGAAGTGGTCTTAATGACCTGAGAGCGTGACCGCAGTGCCCAAGGGATAACTGCTTGAGGTCGGTCACACACGACGTTTTTGTGTTAGCTCCGTACTTGTTGGGACCTTACAGCCGGAGACGGATATCCATGGGATTAGGCGAGTGGTGTATTTTTAGGGTCGACCTTTTCTAACCCCACCCCTCCTTGTGAGAAGGCAGAATCGCTGTTATGCTGGTTGTCTGAAGGAAACAACTTACTGCTGTCACACCTCTGTACAGTCAGCAGTATGACTTCGCCTTCGGACCTTGGGTTTTCTGCTTTTAGTCTTACCGCCCTTCAACCGACCTGCGTGGCGTGGCAGGAGCTCGAGGAACGATTGTTCTAGCCAGTGTAGCTCGATTGGTTTATCACGATAGGCAAGCCCGACTACCACGTCAAGGTATCAGCAACGGTTGGGATAGTATGGCTTATTATATGAAGAGTGGTATACTAATTAGGAATTAGAGTGAAGCATATGGAATGACATATATGACCCCTACATTTTGGATTGTCATCTTACAAAAGCTGTACACTTACTTTTTCAATTATTGCATCTTAATTATATCTGGCGGTAAAATAACACATTGTTATCATTTTTATACATAAAGTTCGACTGGTACTCTTAGTTACCTGTCTCACAACCAACTCCAGTTCATTATTCTTCTATTAGTAATTCCATTACTGTCCAACGGACAACAATCTTATATTTGATGTGAGTCAAAACTGATTTGATAAGTTTAAAGAGTAAAACCTTGCATTCGATTGCGCTTTCTCAGAATATAATTAATGGTTCAAGTTAGAAGCCTAATTGTTATTGATAAATTCATTATTTATCAGTTTAAATAGTTGGAGCGATATTTGAACCTACCACAGTCAGTCAGTCAGTCAGTCAGTTACAACGTAGAACTTCGTACGTACGTACATCAGTTCGAGTTACCATACCACATTAGCACAGAGATTCAGTTGTCGATTCAAATCCCATAGTGGTAGAAGTAGTAAGAGTATAAGCATTATGTGAAAGATTAGGGTTTGAAGATGTTATTGAAGGAGTATAATCCAGTGAAATAAATTTGGAAAGAGAAAAAAGACTTCAGAGACGTTGGCGAGAGTTCTCTTTTCATCAATAAAGTGAACCTTTTTAATAGTTTTTTACTGTTTCAATCCACCAAACCGAAACCAGTTTTATATGACAGTTCCTTTGTGTATATCCTGGCCATCATTTTTTTTCTGCACTGTCATTATTACTGTTTACGTGGGAACTTTAAACCCGTTTGTTGGCTCATTGTACCGTTTTCCAAGCGCCACTTTATATGAATATAATCTCATGCTACTGAATAATGTATAAGTAGTTTAAAAATCTGTTATTAAATTCCTGTTAAGTTATCGCATGCAGATTACAGGTTTGGGTAGTTTGATTGTTATCGGTTTCTCTCTGTTCTTATTAAGAATACTTAACTAGATTCTTTTTCTACGACGAATTGACTTCAACACCGTGGCTATTAAGCTTGTCCCCCCCCGTGTAATAATAAGTCATGACACGAACTAGTATTATGTAGGGTATATTTCAAACAAGCTTGTCTTCAAGCACAAATGACTGGTATGAATTCATAATATTAGATTTTGTATATTCCTAAATCATATTGATTTGTATCAGCAGTCAAATAAATCCTTATCACCGGTTTTTGGTTCTTGCATTTCACCCCCCCTTTTCTCTTGTGTTCATATTGCTATGTAGATTTAGTCAGGGGCTATTAGAAACGGCTAGGAAATCAGATTGAATATTCAGTTAGCAGACTTTTCTATGTTCAAATATATGTGCTCAAATAAAAACTCATGATTCCTCACAGGAGTAAGTGAAAAATAACCAGTCATATGGCAATTCTACTCTCAACCATCAACCATTTGTCTTATATCTTTTTGACACTGATCAGAAGAAAAGGCTTAAAAAATATTATATAGTTGAGATCATGAGTCAATTGAAGCTAGACCACCATGGAAAACCTGAAAGCACTGGACGGCCGTTTCGTCCTATTATGGGACTCTTCAGCAGTGCGCATCCACGATCTCGCCTCGTGGGATTCGAACCCACAATAGGACGAAACGGCT
>NC_031496.1:2117324-2150037 GCF_000237925.1 Schistosoma mansoni
GATGTTACCTAGAATCATTTTATTCATCCTTACAACTAAATTGTTACCAGATAACATTAAAATAAATGAGATGTAGTATTAATAATGTAAAAGTTTGATTAATGCCATGGTACGGCCGAAGCTAGGGAGAGTCAACTCTCCTCCGAATGTTCTCAAATGGTCATGCATATACAGCCACTGTCAGAAAATTCCTACTCATGGCCTTCTCACAGCATTACTGTTATTTACAAAATTGAGAGAACGAACAGCGAATGTCCGGCGCTTTAACTGGGTTGATGGATATGGAGGATCTACCTAAGGGAGTTGGAAAATCCTCATTCCAAACCAATGATGCATATAGGCTCCAGGATCCTGAAGGAGCAAATGGCATATGAACCTATTGTTGGTCACCGGCTACCATGTGACTACATCTCCTTACGTTGCTCCATTGCCTTTTGGATTAAACCTCTAGGTCGATGTCTCCGGGAGTGACCCACTGAGAAAACCACCTGCTTCGGTTTGAGCACTCTAACACTATCCCAGCCCTCACACAAATCGAATGATTTATGTGGCGCATATGTATTTGGTACCTCATTGTACCCATGTTTATACATATTAGTTATCACCCATCAACAATCTTGAAGAACTGATAGTCCTTGGAGTGTTCGGACATGGGTCACGTATTACGCATGCCCAACTACCGACAAGCACGACATGCAATGCTGACTAATGTTGTAGACGAATGGAAGAAAGTTAGGGGAGGACAAATCATTCAGTTTTCGTTTCCTCTTTTTCGCAAAGAATACATCCCCACTTCTAAAAGGCAGTGTGAATGGGACTTCCCTGACAGTAGCTGTGTGTACGCCTGGCTATGTGAGATCATTTCGAGAGAAGGAGAGCTGATTTTCCTCATCCTCGACCTTACCAGGTCATTTGAAGGCCTAGTTTTGATTGAATTTCTTCTTATTTATACTTGTTAATACTTTGTTTGTATTTTTCTCTCTATTTCACCCTCTCTTAGATCATTTTATTATCCGCAACAATACCAAATGAAGTATTAGAAATATCTAAACATTTTATGCGTAATCCAGTACGTATATTATTAAAACAAGAAGAATTAACATTAGATGGTATACGTCAATTTTATGTTAATGTTGAACAAGAAGAATGGAAATTAGAGACATTATGTGATTTATATCAAACAATAACAATAACACAAGCAGTAATATTTTGTAATTCACGTAGAAAAGTTGAATGGTTAACAAATGAATTAATTGAACGTGATTTTATTGTATCAGCAATGGTAAGTAGAATGAATTTATGGCCCCCTGGTGCAGCCGAGAGTGGGGAGAGAGTCAGCTCCCCCCTCTCTCTCTCTCTCTCTCTCGAAATGCTCTCACATGACTAGGAGTATACAGTCACTGTCAGGGAAGTCCTGGAATTTTCAAAGTTGAAAGCAGTTGAGTCGATTGAAGCTAGAACACCAGGAAAAACTTGGAAGCACTGGACAAAGGCCGTTTCGTCCTATTATGGGACTCCTCAGCAGTGCGCATCCACGATCCCGCACTCGCGAGCGAGATTCGAACCCAGGACCTACCAGTCTCGCGCCAGAGCTCTTAACCGATAGACCACTGAGATGGCCGGCATCCAACGTTGTTAGTGTCTAACTTCAACCAATCCACGAAGTTGAGCAACCGTTCACCGATTGTCTTCAGTGACTTGATATCTCACAACAGACGTGGTTTGAACTCCACTGATCACTGGTTCTCACTAGAACTCCTGGATTTACCTGTCGAAGTCAGTCACTAGTGAGCATATTATTATTATTATTATTATCAGAAGGGGTTTTTTGTAGAGATTTATTATTTTCATAGTTGAAAGCGTGAGTCAATTGAAGCTAGACCACCAGGAAAAACATGGAAGCACTAGACGGCCGTTTCGTCCTATTATGGGACTCCTCAGCAGAGCGCATCCACGATCCCGCACTCGCGAGATTCGAACCCACAACCTTCTATCGGTTAAATGCTCTGGCGCGAGACTCATGCTTTCAACTATGAAAAATACTAAATCTCCACAAAAACCCCCTTCTGATAATAAGTCCTGGAATATTGTTTATTCTGGTTAGTGTTTTTTTTAGGAAAATTGTTTTCCATAGGGGGGTAGGTGGGTTTGCCGACCCCATGATCAACCCTCCTCCTTTGTGTGGGCTTAGGACTTTCAGTAGTCCTAGAAGATCTACAGGCAAAGTTAGAATAAAATAGAACCATTTGATTCTTCATTATCCTATCCATCTCTCATTTTCTCCTTATTCTCTCCCTCTATCTCTTTTGAATATGGATTCATTATTAGCATGGTGAAATGGAACAAATAGAACGTGATAATATTATGACAGCATTTCGTAGTGGTTCAAGTCGTATATTAATTTCTACAGATCTATTATCACGTGGTATTGATGTACAACAAATATCATTGGTGATTAATTTTGATTTACCGACAAATTTAGAAAGTTATATACATCGGTAAATGAATGTTATTCCATTATTATTATTATTATTGTTACTATTATTATTATTACTATTTTATATAGTTGAGATCATGAATCGATTAAAGCTAGACCACAAGGGAAAACCTGGAAGCACTGGACGGCCGTTTTGTCCTATTATTGAACCCCTCAGTAGCAGTGCGCATCCACGATCCCACACTCGCGAACAAGATTCGAACCCAGGATCTACCGGTCTCGCACCAGAGCACTTAACCGATAGACTACTGAGCTGGCCGGCATCCAACGGTGTTAATGTCTAACTTCAAACGATCCGCGATGTTTGAGCAACCGTTCACCAATTGTCTTCAGTGAGTTGATATCTTCCAACAGACCTTGTTGAACTCCACTGGTTACTGCTTCTCACTAGAACTCCAAGAAATACCTTATGGAGCCATTGAGTGGGCAAAAAGCTAATATTCGGCGCTCTAACCGAGTTGGTGGATATGAAGGATCCAACTAAGAGAGTTGGGAAATCCTTATCCCAAACTAATGGTGCATATAGGCTTCAGGATCCTTGAAGAACAAAAAGAGTATGAACCAATTGTTGATCATCAATTACCATATGACTGTATCTCCTGACGTTGGTCTAATGTTAGTCAGTCAGTCACAACGTAGAACTTCGTACGTACGTACATCAGTTCGAGTTACCATACCACATTAGCACAGAGATTCAGTTGTCGATTCAAATCCCATAGTGGTAGAAGTAGTAAGAGTATAAGCAGTAATCCGAAATATCAGGGTTTGAGATGTTATTGAAGGAGTATAATCCAGTGAAATAAATTCGGAAAGAGAAAAAAGATAGAGATATAAGGAATTCAGAAGTTTAGTATTTGGGAGAACACAAAGAGTGGATGCACCTTCGCCATTACAAACGATTTTAAGCCATGTCATTCAAAGTCTCTAACCATCGATTGCTATCATCTCGCGAATCCCAACCAGGTAGTCTACACTTACCAACATGGCTCAGTCCACTTGTCAGTGACTTCATAGATTTGTGCCACGTTTTGGTTTGGCCGCCCCTAGCTTTCTTCCAACCTACTCTTACACCATAAAACATTGCACGTCGGGGCAGTCGGTGGTTGGGCGTACATAACACGTGTCCCAGCTATCTCAACTGATCAAGTTTCACTACTTCATCAATCGATTTTCCATCATTACCTAGTACCCGTTTCCTAACAACTACATTACTTACCCGGTGGTCCCAGGATATACGAGCAATGCTTCGAAGACATCTATGATCGAATACCGGCAGCCTACAAATATCCTCTACTCTTACCGGCCATGTTTCACTGCCATAAAGTAGGACGGAACGAACTGCTGTACAGTAAACCCGTCCTTTTGTTGCAAGACGGATATCTCGCCTATGCCATAAATGACGCAAGTTGACGAAAGCTAGACGAGCCTTCTGTATCCGTGCTGAGATTTCGTCACACACTAGAGCACAAGGGCTGATGAGAATGCCGAGATAAGTGAAGCGGTCAACACGCTCATCATAATTAGTTCAGTTGTCGATGCAACCCAATCCTGAAGTAACATTTTGCACTTCGAGGGAGAGAATCGTATCCCGAACATGCCTACATTGTTGCTTATAGTGGTCAGAAGACTCTGCATTTTGTCAGCGTCTTCACCAAATAAAACTATGATGCACATGGACTTCAGGATTCTGAAGGAGTATGAACCATTTTCTTTGTCACCAATCATCATATGACTGACATTGCTCTAATATCTTTTTGATTAGACCTTTATGTAAAAGACTCGAGGTGTGGCCTCCTAAAAAACCACCTGCTTCAGTTTGAGCATTCGGTCAGTATCCTAGCCCTCACACAAATCATATGATTCATGTGGTGCATCTATATTTAGTGCTTTCTTGTATCAGCTAACCATATGAGAGCATTTGAAAAAGGGAGAGCTGACTCTCCCTAGCTTCACAATTGATTGATCACTGGTTGGTGATCAATGTCACGTCTGTCAAGTCCTTCTTAGTGCTGATCAAATTCTATCGATCAAGTTGCAATGTGGCCACTAGTCTAGGTGGCTCAACACTACGTGCACTATGTTGAGATAAGATGGTGGTTGGAGGTGGTCAACAGGATACCCTGGACCCGGGTTTTGTGCTACTTGACACTCGTCCTCAGTTTCGGCCTGTACCAGAGCATTTCAGGGGCGGGCAAGTCCCAAATAGTACAAACTCCTAGTTCTTAACACAATTTCAAGTCATCATCCAATTTTGATAGTTCTATTAATCTCTCTCCCTTTGTTTCATAATTTTTCAGTATTGGTCGTGGTGGTCGTTTTGGTCGTAAAGGTGTTGCTATCAATTTTGTTACATTAGCTGATCAACGTTTATTAAAAGACTTAGAAAATTTTTATAGTACAAAAATTATTGAATTACCAATGGATGTAGCTAATTTATTCTAAACAACTAAAAAGGTATATCTTCATAGTCTGATACCTACACACACACACACTTGAATATCTATCTATCTATCTATATAGTTGCCAACCTTCATTCATTCATTCGAAAAAACAAACTTTCTTTTCTTCATTATATACACATACATATCTACATCAATTTTTTTTGTATCAAAGAAAAAAGAATCTATCGAATAAGTATTTCTTCTTCTTCTTCTTCTTCTCCTCCTCCTCCTCCTACTCCTTCCTTCTTCTTCTCCTCCTACTCCTTCTTCCTTCTTCTCCTCCTCCTTCCTGTTCTTCTTTTTCCCCCCTCCTCTTCCTCCTCCCTCTTCTTTTTCTCCTTCTTCTTCTTCTTCTTCTTCTTCTTCTTCTTCTCCCTCTTCTTCTTCTTCTCCTGTATTTCAGTATCATCTGCATAAAGTAAAAGTAAACAAACAAGCAGACTAATCAATCAATATTAAATCATATATGTAATATGATTTCTAATCTTTATTCAACTATGCTTCATTGATAAAGTTCTCGTTGTTGCTATGGTTATTGCTGTTGTTGTTGTTGTTGTTGTTGTCGTCGTCGTCGACAATTCACTATTACTTCTTCTTTAATATCAATATTAATGATACTTATTCATTGTTACTTTTAATGAATAGTATATCTAATGTATATGCCAATGATTGAATTCATGTTAAACAATGTTCAATTATTCTTTAGTCTCTGAATAGTCCTTCTTTCTTCTTCTGTTCTTTCATAGAATGAATCGTCGTCGTCTTCTTCCTCCTCCTCCTTCTTCTTCTTCCCCTCCCCCTTCTTCTTCTTCTCTATTTCGGTTTCATATGATTGATAATCTTTATTCAACTATGCTCCATTGATAAAGTTCTCGTTGTTGTTGTTACTATGGTTATTGTTGTTGTTGTTGTTGTTGTTGTTGTTGTTGATAATTCACTATTACTTCTTCTTCGATAATAATGATACCTGTTCATTGTTACTTTTAATGAATAGTATATCTAATGTATATGCCTATTTGATTGAATTAATGTTAACCAATGCTCATTTATTCTTTAGTTTTTTTTTGACTGGTCCATCTTCTTTTCTTCTGTTCTTTCATAGAATGAATCGTCGTCGTCTTCTTCCCCTCCTCCTCCTCCTTCTTCTTTCTTCTTCTTCTTCTTCTCTATTTCGGTTTCATATGATTGATAATCTTTATTCAACTTTACTTCATTCATAAAGTTGTCGTTGTCGTTGCTGTTGTTGATAATTCATTATTTCTTCTATTTCCTATTCAATATCAATGTTAATGCTACTTGTTCATTGTTACCTTTAATGAATAGTATATCTAATGTATATTCCTATTTGATTGAATTCATGTTAAACAATGTTCAATTATTCTTTAGTCTCTGAATAGTCCTTCTTTCTCTTTCTCTACTTTCATAAGATGAATCGTCGTCGTCGTCTTCTTCTTCCTTCCTTCTTCTTCTTCTTCTTCTCTATTTCGGTTTTATATGATTTATAATCTTTATTCAACTTTACTTCATTCATAAAGTTGTCGTCGTTGTTGTTGACAATTTACTATTTCTTCTTCAATACCGATATTAATGATACGTGTTCATTGTTACTTTTAATGTATATGCCTATGATTGAATTAATGTTAGACAATGTTTTTTGATTAGTCAGTCTTTCGTTCTCGTCGTCGTTGTCGTCTTCTTCCCCTCCTCCTCCTTCTTCTTTGCCTTCCCCTTCTTCTCTATTTCGGTTTCATATGATTGATAATCTTTATTCAACTTTGCTTCATTCATAAATTGGTCGTTGTTGTTGCTGCCATGGTTATTGCTGTTGTTGTTGTTGATGATGATGATGATAATTCACTATTACTTCTTCTTCTTCAATGCCAATATAAATGATACTTATTCATTATTACTTTTAATGTATATGCCTATGATTGAATTAATGTTAAACAATGTTCAATTATTCTTTAGTCTCTGACTAGTCCTTCTTTCTCTCTCTCTACTTTCATAAGATGAATCGTCGTCGTCGTCTTCTTCTTCTTCTCCTCCTACTTCTTCTCCCCCTCCCTCTTCTCCCTGCTCTTCTTCTAATCAGTTAGTTATGTATAGAAAATAGTTGCTTCATATGATCTTCATATTTCTATATTCTATTCTATCCAAAATGAATCTTAAGTAGTATATAACTTTATTATTAGAAAATTTTTCAATTTACCTAGTAATATAGTTCAACAACTTTGGTTGTGATAAATTACAACTGCTGTAAACAACATTCAAATGATATTTACCATTTGGTTACTACCAATTTTCTCCTTTTTTTGTTTTCTTTTCTTTCGATTGTTGCTAAGAGCATCATTAGTCCCCCCCCGTTTTCTTGTCATACCATTTGCTTATTGCCAATTTTCTCCCTTTTTTCGTTTTCTTCCGATTGTTGCTAAGATCATCATTAGTCCCCCCCTTTTTTCTTATCTTACCTTAATAATATAATAATATGTATGATTGTTATCTATCATTTAACTACATATTCTAATGTATGTTGAATGTAGTTCTTTGAAGAGAGAGCGAGAGAAAGCGTGTGTGTGTGTGTGCGGTGTCTTTCAGTTGTTCCTGCTAAAAGTGGAGCGGGGGGGGGAAGGGAATATCATCCAAATGAAAGTGGAACTTTGTTTTTTTGTAAATGTGATTATTCGTTCTATACATCTCTTTCTGTCCTTCTGACCTTCTATGATGGTCAATTATTCGGATCTCACTTTTTTTTTCTCTTCTTCTTCTGTGTTGTTTGTCATTTTAAGCCTGTATCATCATTGCTACTGATAATATTATTATTAATTCTCTTTTAAAAAAAAGTGTTCTCTATTTTAATTCGCTTAGTATTGTTTGTTTAAATCTTCCCATTGATGTTTTACGATGCAGATACATTCAGCTGACGAGTCCCAAATAGGACGAAACGCGCGTCAAACTGGATTCCACTGCTAGCCACTATTCATCTTTGCTTACCATGCTTGTGAATTTAGGTTATATCGAGGCAATATGCACATATGCCAATTAAAGACTGACCAGTTGCAGTCCAAAAAACGTCAATTGGAAGATTCAAGCAAACAATACTAAGTGAATTTTAACTTCACCCCATTGCACAAGTAAGTGGCTATCAGGACTCAGTGGCCGAGTGGATAACGCGATGGCGTTTGTAGCGAAAGGTACTGGGTTCGAGTCCCAGAGTGAACATTAACTCTGAGATGCAGGTATATCCAACTGACGAGTCCGAAATAAGACGAAACGTGCGTCCTCGATTCCACTGTTAGTTCTCTATTTTAATTGCGATGATTAATTCTGGCCAATAGTCTTCGAATATCAATATAGGAAAGGGAGTCATTGTGTGAACGTACTATTTTAGTGTTGGATTTGAATTGCTCGTATATTCTGGGACCACCGGGTAAATAATGTAGTTGTTAGGAAATGGGTACTAGGTAAAGATGGGAAATCAATTGATGAAGTAGTGAAACTTCATCAGTTGAGATGGCTGGGACACGTGTGACGTATGCCCAACCACCGACTGCCCCGACGTGCAATGTTTTATGGTGTAAGAGTAGGTTGGAAGAAAGCTAGGGGCGGCCAAACCAAAACGTGGCACAAATCCATGAAGTCACTGACAAGTGGACTGAGCCATGTCGGTAGGTGTAGACTATTTGGATGGGATTCACGAGATAATAGCAATCGATGGTTAGAGACTTTGAATGACATGGCTCAAAATCGTTTGCAATGGTGCAGGTTCATTCACTGGCCAATAGTGATACTTTCATAGTTGAAATCATGAGTCAACTGCAAAGAAAAACCCCTTCTGATCTATAATCATATGCTCATTAGTGACTGACTGCAAGGATTGTTTTCTTGAGTTCTAGTGTGAAGCAGTGACCAGTGGAGTTCAACCAGGTCTGTTGGGAGATATCATCTCACTGATGACATTGGTGAATGGTTGCTCAATTCCTTGGATCAGGTGAAGTTCGACATTAACACCGTTGGATGCCGGTCAGCTCAGTGGTCTATCGGTTAAGTGCCTCGGCGCGAAGCTGATAGATCCTGGGTTCAAATCTCGCTCGTGAGTGCGGGATTGTGAATGCGCACTGCTGAGGAGTCCCATAATAGGATGAAACGGCCATTCAGTGCTTCCAGATTTCCCATAGTAGTGTAGCTTCAATTAACTCATGATTTCAACTATGAAAATAATGGAATATCCACAAAAACCCCTTCTGATCAATAGTGATACGTCTTGTTGATTGAACGCTATATTCGGATTCCTAAGCTAGTTTCGTAACCCTCAAGCTAGAACTACACAGCGATTTGAACACGAGAGAAAAGGCACAAAATATACGGGAAGCACTTTACTCCAAAGGTTCATTTATGTACAGAAAATATAGGGTTTTTTATAGTATTTTTGAAGTCCATCGATATACTAGCAGTGTAGTAATCAGCCAATCAGAACCTCTACATCTGACTTCTAATCAAACGCTGTTTGGATAAAATGCTTCTTAATGTTTCCTGAGCTTATCATGTCTATTACGAGAAATTTGCAGGATCATCCCAACAAGTCTTCGAATATCAATATGGGAAAGGGAGTACTTGTGTGAACGTACTATTTAAGTGTTGGCTTTGAATGGATTCAGTAGGTAATTACATATTTGTTGGTTGTATTTGTTGACCTTTTATCACCTGACTTATCTACCAATCGGAATACGACTTTCTCCAATCTTAGCACTGTGCCAAAATCAATAACGTTCAACTGGTATGAGCAATCTAGCATCCTTATTGGTGCCTTGTTCGCCTAGCTCGTCCAATTGAGTCCAAAAACACCAATGACAGCTTCTGCTATGCGAATCATTTATTTCAAGCATACTCTATTTATATACCAGACAGACGGCATCACACCATAAAATAGAAAATAATATTTGTACAAGATCAAGTCAAATGTGGCTGTGAGTGTGGGAGACAATAATCAATAATTCATAGGTCAAAATGAAGCTTATAATAAGATGAATATAGATATACACAATCTAATTACTCAATAGTTAAACAATAGGAATATATATAGAATAATCATCCATTAATAGATCCTGGAAGTTACCTGTACTTACGTCTTCACTAGGTTATAACAGTATTCGTCATAGATCGATCTTAGAGTACCATTAAAAAACCTAGAAGCACTGGAGAGCTGTTTTGCCCTAATATAATATTCAGCAATGCTCATCTACACTACTAACAAGGATCATTATTAATTTTATTATTTAAACACAGAAACATTGGGACAAGAAGGCACCAAACAAAAATGCGCCACATAAATCATTCGATTTGTGTGAGGGCTAGGATACTGAACGGGTCCACAGACTGAAGCAGGTGATTTTCTCAGGGGGCCACTCCCGGAGACTTCGACCTAAAGTTCTATTCCAAAAAGGAATGGAACAACGTTATGAGATGAAGTCACATGGCATCCTGTGACCAACAGTAGGTTTATATGCCTTCCTTCAGGATCCTGGAGCCTATATTCATCATTGGTTTGGAATTAGAGTTTTTCATCTCCCTTAGGTGGATCTTCCATATCCATCAACCCGGTTAAGCGTCGGACATTCGCTTTTCACCCTCTGAATTTTGTAAACAACAGTAATGTTACGCGAAGGCCATGAGTAGGAATTTCCTGACAGTGGCTGTATATGCGTGAGCATTTGGAGAAGGAGAGCTGACTCTCCCCAGCTTCGGCCATACCAGGGCATGTGGGGGTTCACCAAGGATCGGGTCCAGAGCTTTCATTTCACGCGGTGAACGCCTAACCAATGCTATAATCCCAACTTTAATCAATTCGCGATATGGTACGACTATCATCCAAAGTTATCAGCGATAACCATTTCATTTTTGACAAGTCTGAACTGCAAGTAATTAATTACTAGTTTACTTGCTCGGCTTTTATTCTTTTTAATGATGATGGCTATCAGTATATTACCTAACCGCCCAAATTGAATAAGATGAAGTGGTATACGGATATATAACAAAATGACTGGAGATTGTTTGTTATAGGTAGTGTATGCCGCTGTTATAACGTACATATTTAAATGCTGGTCTGTCTGTGCGATATATACACTATGATCATACAGGCATTTAAATACTCAGGATACATTAAACGTATCATTTCTTTATGTGGTAGTCCACATTTTTGGTAGGTAATTCGCTTGTCTTATCTCAGTTTCAATTGTGCCCCCAAATGCCCCTGGTACGGCCGAGAGTGGGGAGAGTCCGCTCTCACTCTCGAAATTCTCTCACATGGCCACGTGTATATAGCCTCTGCCAGGGAAGTCCTACTCACTACCTTCTCGTGGCACCGGTGCTGTTTACGAAATTGAGAGGACGAAAAGCGAATGTCCGGCACTTTAACCGGAAGGTCCACCTAGGGGAGTTGGAAAACCCTGATTCCAAACCAATGGTCCACATGGGCTCCAGTATCCTGAGGGAACAATTGGAGTATGAATCAATCGTTGGTCACCGGCTACTATGGGACTGTATCTCCTCACGAAGCTCCACTGCCTTGTGGATCAGGTCTTTAAGTCAAAGGCTCCGGGTATGGCCCCCTAAGAAAACCACCTGCTTCGGTTAGGGCACCTGGACAGTATTACAGCCCTCACACAAATCGAATAAGATTTGTGCGGCGCATATCTATTTGGTTCTTCATTGTACCGATATTTATGTGTTTAAATAAAATAAAGTTTCAATTACTCAAAATGTTTATGGATATTCTCTGATTTCACTCTCCAACTGCGAATGCGTTATCAGGTTCGAATCTTCTTAACTCATTTTATCAGCAATCTTTCAAATAGTGAACCAGTTATGAGAAGTCGCAAGAGCCTGACGTACGATCATCCTTCTATTGTATCTAACCTCATCCCTAAATAGATGATCCACTTGAAAAGAGGTATTCTAATCACGATATCTTTATACAAGGCCTTAGGTTTCGATAGAATACCCAGCAACTCATTTTATTTACATACTGGATATCATTCTTTAACTAGTACAAATGATGAACTGATTGATTGATTGATTAGTACTCATATGATGAGGTTGTATGTGCTTTGGATTCGAAAAAAACTAACTCTGGAACCTTTTGATCATCATGTGTTCTGCGTATCAATAATAGTTTATCTATGAACAAGTCACATGAATTCAATTCTATTCTATTCGGTATTTTTTATTCTACACAAAAGTTATATCTTTTGGCATTAATTAGTGTTTTCATAGTTGAAAGCAGTTGAGTCAATTGAAGCTAGACCACTATGGAAAACATGGGAGCACTGGACAAAGGCCGTTCCGTCCTATTGTGGGACGCCTCAGCAATGCGCATCCACGATCCACATCGCAAGCGAGATTCGAACCCAGGACCTACCAGTCTCGCACCAGAGCACTAAACCACTAGACCACTTAGCTGATCGGCATCCAACGGTGTTAATGTTTAACTTCAACTGATCCATGAAGTTGAGCAACCGTTCACCAATTGTCTTCAGTGAGTTGATATCTCACAGCAGACGTGGTTTTCCATGGTGATCTAGCTTCAATTGACTAATGTTTTCAACTATGAAAATACTAAATCTCCACAAAACCCCTTCTGATAATATTTATTAGTGTACTTGTTCTCATTAACATATTAATTTAGTAAATTGAAACTTTCACACTATTGTGTTATGTTTGATCATTCTGAATTCAGTAACTTTTCAATTTTGGCCAATTTGGGCCATCTTTGGCGCCTTCGTGATGTTAGTCTGGCTGTAAAGGGTCGGATCTACAACGCGTCGATGAGAGCGGTTTTGCTCTATGCTTGTGAAACCTGGCCTTTCCGAGTTGAGGATGTTAGGCTACTCTCTTTGTTCGATCATCGCTGTCTCCGAAGGATTGACGACATCCAGTGGCTACACCATGTTAGTAATGCAGAAGTTCAGCATCATGTATTCGGGAGCAGAGACAATAATCCAATTGGTGTCACCATCTTGAAACACCGACTTTGGTGGCTTGAACAAGTTCTACGAATGTCATTCCAGAGAATTCTACGTCGTGCATTATTTGCCGACTCTGTGACTGATTGGAAAAAGCGGAGAGGTGGTCAGTTTATGACATAGTGTCATGTTATGAAAGAAAGCTGCAAAGGGCTAGCTTCTGTTGGTCCTTCACGACTCCCTTGCTGGGGTCCTAGAGGTGGTGCAACACAGTGTCTAGGGACGTTATCAGATATGGCACAGAATGGAAGCCAGTGGCGATTCTGCTGTAACCCTCTTTTACGTTCTTTATAAAGAGTGGTTATTACTTTCTTAACTGAGATAGTTCTTCTGGTTGTACATTTCAGTTCCCCCATCATTACTCTTCTCTTTTTTCTCCTTTTATATATACGCATCTTCCCCCTTTCTCCTCCCATTCTGATTATTTTGTGTGGCGCATATGTATCTGGTGCCCTTTTGTACCAATATGTATATGTTTAAATAAATAAATTTTGTTGTGGTTTACATCACGAATTGGTATTAGACAAACTGAAGCAATGAACAACTCTTTCGTCCTGGTATAGCACGTCTCAGATGTATGCATCCACGACCCTATCATTACGTGACAACTCAGCTATCTACAGGTCAAGAGCTCACAGCAAGACCTAAAGGTGCTGGGTCCGATCCTCAGTAGGGTGGAGGATTGACACTGTTGGGACATTCCTTATCAGAATGAAATAGTTACCCAGTACTTCCTTATTTTCACTGATTGTTTAACTAAGATCACTTCTTAATGTAAGTCACATATTCTCACAAACTCTTTGTACTTCTCTATCGCTTATTATGTTCATAGTACATATGAAACCCTACAAGAATAAACCAGTTATAGTTATAAGTGCAGAATGTGTTGCATAGAATTATATTCAGTTCAATTTGATACATTGATGAACAATAATTATTGATTAACATGGGGATTTCATGGATGTTCTGATGAAATACTTATCAAGTTTGTATTATTTCGTATACTTTTTCTTAAAGATTAAGAAGCTTCATTCTCAAAATGCCCTCCAAATGACCTGGTACAGCTGAGAATGGGGAGAGTCAGTTCTCCCTCACCAAATGCTCCCACATGACAACATGCATACAAACCACTGACAGGGAAGTCCTACTCACTGACTTCTCGTGGCAATGCTGTTGTTTACGAAATTGAGAGGACGAAAAGCGAATGTCTGGCGCTTTAACCGGGTTGGTGGACACGCAAGGTCCACCTAGGGGAGTTGGAAAACCCTCATTCCAAACAAATGGTGCATATGGGCTCCAGGATCCTGAGGGAACAAATGGCATATGAATCAATCGTTCGTCACCGGCTACCATGGGACTACATCTCCTCACGATGCTCCACTGTCTTGTGGATCAGAACTTTAGGTCAAAGGCTCCGGGTATGGACCCCTAAGAAAACCAACTGCTTCAGTTTGCGCACCCAGGCAGTATCAACAGCCGCTCAAGAAGCAACTGTACGCTTGATTGATATAACGGAATTAACAGGCGAAATTGCATTCGGTTAACCAACAAACTTCCTTTCTCAATCCTCGCATTTCCTCTCGAATAGCCAGGCTTGTGTATAAGGCAGAATGTTTCAGCTCTCAAACACTAAACATCACAACAGCACCCATGACCTAGCCAATGATTGATTCCTCAGCCTTTCAGTATTGCGGTAAGACAAATTTAAGGTTTCTGAGCTGAGGAATTGAACAAAAAAAGTGTTAGTGCACGATTGTGTTGGGGAACGCTAATTAGCTATTTCCTACCCAATCAGAGCTAGTCAATACTTGGAGAAGACTCTAGAATCTTCTCATATAAAAACTATAAATATACTAATGTTTTTTCTTATTGTGATTCTTACTCCCATTCAACCTTGTTATTTGGAATATAATGACGTTCCTGTTCAACCGTGTTCTGATTTAGGGACATGTCGACGGAAGTAGTGTCCAAGAATACTACGCAATCGTAGCTGGGTTGTAATAAGAGAAATTACAGCATAACTTTGTGTAAAGTGATTGGTTGTTCTCACTTTCATTTGGCTCATTTTTTCATATTTCCAATGTCAAGATTTTCCTCCGCACTCCTTCCTGACCACTGCTTATGTTCTATAACATTAGAGATTACTTGTTAAAATGTTATGCATCAATCATTCTGTCTACCTAATACACACAGATCCCATTTACATCAAAAACAGTCTCAATCGTTCGTAACTAGAAATAATCAAAAGCTTAATTCTTTCAAGAACTTAACACTGATTTACTAGTCTTTCCCCGTACTTCACCCAGATTCCTAAATCATCATTAAGCTAACAATAAATGTGTTTAACCCAGTCAGTCAGACACAACGTAGAATTTCGTACGTGCGTACGTACATCAGTCCGAGTTACCATACCACATTAGCACAGAGATGCTGTTGTCCATTCAAATCCCACAGTGGTAGAAGTAGTAAGAGTATAAGCAGTAATCCGAAATATCAGGGTTTGAGATGTTATTGAAGGAGTATCATTCAGTGAAACGAATTTGGAAAGAGAAAAAAGATAGTGACATGAAGAATTCAGAAGATTAAAATTTGGTAGAACACAAATAGTGGATGCACCTTCGCCATTGCAAACGATTTTGAGCTATGTCATTCAAGGTCTCTAACCATCGACTGCTATCATCTCGTGAATCCCAACCAGATAGTCTACACCTACCAACATGGTTCAGTCCACTTGTCAGTGACTTCATGGATTTGTGCCACGTTTAAATGTGTTTAGTATTGTATTAATTCAACTAGACTAAGTGAAAGAATAATCATGTAGAAGTCTTAACTGTCCTCCTTTTTAAACAAAGATGGATGGAGACTAGCAGTGGGATTCAGGACGCACGTCTCATCCTACTTGAGACTCATCGGCTGGATATACCTATATCCTAGAGTTGATGTTTACTCTGGGACTCCAACCACAGTACCGTTCGTTTCAAACGCCATCACGTTATCCACTTAACTACCGAGTTCTAGTCCTGGAGTAAACATTAACTCTTAGATCCAGGAACATCGAGCCGACGAGTCCCAAATGGGACGAAACTTACAACCTCGATTTCACTGCTATTATTCATCTTTGATTAGAATGCTTGTAACTTAAGGCAATATCGAAGCAATCCGTATAGTATGCACATATATCAATAAGAGATTGATCAATTACAATCCTAAACAACAATGAGAATGTTTAAGTAAACAAAGGCCAAGTGAATTGTCTTCTTTATTCATTTATTACACATAGACATTCTGGTACAACTATTGGGCGACGAAAACAATTAGTATCACATCAATGAAACGATAACATTATGTAGAAAAACAAACAAGAGAAATGTTATATTTTGTGGCCAAGTGGATGCCCAGCTGGATGATTTGGTCGTGGAGCTTTCATCGTCCTTCTGAACAACATCATCAGTACAAACTTCGGATAGAAGTGAAGTGTTTAAATTTGTGCTGATGATGTCATTCAGAAGGATGATGAAAGCTCCACGACCAAGCCATCCAACTCAGAGAACAAACTTACATCAAAATGTTAGATCTATTCAATATAGAGAAGTTATACAATGAAAAGCTTTTCTTTAAGAAAGTAGTATGTATTTGAGTAATAAATAAATGCTTTCATCATAAATAAATACGTAATCTTTTCAGATGTACCTGCATCTCAGAGTTGATGTTCACTCTAGGGACTCGAACCCAGTACCTTTCGCTTCAAACGCCATCGCGTTATCCACTCAGCTACTGAGTCATAAATGATTACAATCTGTATTGTTTTAGTAGCCTGAGATTTGATTCCAGTTGGATTGTATGTTGATCGTTTCTGATTGTTATTGAGATATACATATAGGCTATCGTCGTCGTATATAACTATTGAATTAACTGGCGTTAGTGAATAATGGAATGAAATAAGTCGTGTAAATATGAGAATGGATTTCGAATATGTATATTTTGTACAATCATTAATCCAGGAAGACGATTAAAGGAGCGGAACAAAGCGAAACGAAATAATGCGCGTTGGAGGAGGTACATAAGAACACATTACGTCGGGAAATAGAAGCAGATATGAAAAGGATGAATAACAACTGGAACGAACTGGAAAGGATTGACCAGGACAAGGTTGGATGGAGAATGCTGGTGAGCGGCCTATGCTCCTCCACGAGGGGTAACAGGAGAAGGCACATGAACTAACTCCATTTAATCAAGCGTTAGCCAATACTTATAGTCACACAAAAATAAGCTACAGACATGTGGTGAGTAGGATAAGATGCACACACACATACGCTCATATAAAAGCAGTCAAGGTTGATAACAAGGTCAAAATGTGATTCATGAAGAATGGTTAAATTGGCCTGTCCAGAGGTCAGAATAAGTTATGTGAGCTTAACATAGTAACCGACAGTAAACTCATATGTCTCATAAGGAGAAGATATATAATCTTATTGATAAATTGAACCATGTACTAATGATGGATTTGGTCCATGAACAAATAAGGGATTCGGACCATGTGGAATGATACGTGAACTAAGTAATTTAGGATTTGGACCAATAGGTTGATATCGATGCGATTTTTCTGTTGAGGGAAGAATTAAACCCATGCTTCTATTCGAATATATAGATGATCCATTATTCTAAAAAAAAAGAAAAATACAATGAATAAAAAATAAAAATTGACAGTCAGTCAGTCAATCAGCTACAAAGTAGGACCAGGCACACATATGCATCGGTCCAAGTTGCCATACCTCATTAGCACAACAAGATCAACACCAAATTCACGCCATTGTGATCGATTCTGAGCCATGTCATTTAGAGTCTCCAACCATTGGTTACGATGGTCACACGGACCCCAATCAAGTAGTCTGCATCTACCACCAACATGGCTCAGACTAGGAGTTAGTGACTTCAAACTCTGATGCCACGTTTTGGTTTGGCCACCCCTAACTTTCTTCCAACCATCCCCTACACTAGCCAGCATAGCTCGTCGTGGTAATCGGTGTTCAGGCATATGTAACACGTGACCCAACCATCTCAGTCGATGAAGATTAATAACCTCATCAACTGATTTACCATCATTCCCTAATACTCTGCGTCTAACCTCACTATTACTTACCCGGTGATCCTAGCAGATGCAAGCAATATTTCTAAGGCATCTGTGGTCAAATACTAGTAACTTATGAGTATCTTCTACTCTTAAAGGCCATATTTCACAGCCGTAAAGTAGAACAGAGCGAGCTGCTGCTCAGTATACTCGTCCCTTAATTGATAGACGGATATCCCGTCTTCGCCATAGATGACGTAAGTTGGCAAAAGCCAAACGAGCTTTTTTAAAAAAAAATTTACAGTAAATATGAATCTTATGGTTCATATGAAGAATTGACCTTGGTTCGACAGCCATTAAAAAACGAGGAAACATTGGACAACTGTTTCTGTGGTGTGTACTAGTGATGTCGACAGATATAAGTAGTACGTATCATAAATTGAAAGTGAAATGTCTGGTGGCAGAAAGTTGAAAAGATCAAAGAGAAGAGAACGAGAACAGAGAGTGATTGGTGTGGAAACGAAGGAACAATGAAGTGTGAGACAATTAATTGACAATTTGAAAATAAAGATTTAACTGTATGGTTCTCAGATTTTACTAAGCCATTCTGTCATTTTGTATTCAAATACATTCGATCGTCCCCATTTGCGTTCTCGTTCACTACACTTAGTG
The DNA here is from genome assembly GCF_000237925.1 of Schistosoma mansoni. NCBI lineage: Eukaryota > Metazoa > Platyhelminthes > Trematoda > Strigeidida > Schistosomatidae > Schistosoma > Schistosoma mansoni. Next base: position 2,136,021 of record NC_031496.1, read on the forward strand.
TCGCTGCCGACCAGGAGGAGTGGAAGGGTGCTGTTCTGTGGACGCTACTGCGGACCTAGAGCTGAGCTGCTAGTTGGAGTGGTCAAGTGCGCAGAGGTGACGTCGAGTGGAGTGTTTTGGAGGGGCGGCGTTGGATGCAGCAGGTGCTGTCAACGGAGAGGAGCAGTGAGACGTGCGGCTGCTGAGCAGACATCGGATGTAGATAGCTGAGCAGGTTACTGGAGCGTAGGCGTTGAACGTACTGGATGCTGGGTGTACGTTGGATTTTCATGGCCCTGCAGGTCGATGGAACTATGAAGGTCAATGCGCCGCAGACTCGACATTTTAACGAAGAACGTGATACAAACTGTAGAAAAGAAGAAAGTGGCACGGCGAGCAGAACTCATGCAAACTACATAACTGCATATTTTGTAAAACAAGAACTCTTGATAATTTATTCGGTAAAGTCTTCTATACATGAAATAACCCTGAAAATAAAGATTTTTGCATACTTTTGTTTTCTAATCGAGGCTCAAGAGTGAAAGAGCTCTTCTTGAGTTATCCCTAGTCTATTAATAACTGCCTCCCACATTCACAGCCACATTTGGCTGAATTTTGTACAAATGTTACTTCCTATTTTATTGGTACGATGTGGTCAGTCTGTTTGGTATATAAATTCAGTACGTTTGAAATATAATCATTCATACCACAGAGGCTGTTATTGGTGTTCTGGACTTAACTGGCTGGGCTAGGCAGAAGCAGGACTGACAAGTACTCTACACTGCTCGTACGGTTTCCATGTGTCACTGTTCCAATCAATAATTCGCTGGCTCTCTGATTGGCGGTCTTACCACGTTGTACATTTACTGATCATCCACTCGGCCACAAGTTATAACAAGCACATTAACAAGACGAGATAAATAGCAAATACGTGGACATGATTGTATTAACAATCGCAGTAAAAACAATGAAATAATGAGAATATGGTTCAAGAAGACAAAACGAAAAGTTGTGTACGGAGAGACACTGGAATATATTTGCACCATTGTGATCGATTCTAGTCCATGTCATCCAACAGTAGAAACTACTGGCTGCAAGATGTCTGTATCAACCAACAAGGCCCAAATCAATAGTCAATGACTTTATGGTTTGTAAAACATATCACAACGTTGTTTTTAAACCAAAGTAGGAAAGGTAATGTTCATATTCAACGTTTGATGGTTGAAAGTTGAAACTTCCAAAAACACTCAACCCCATTGCTACACAAAAGAACTAGTGTAGTCTAACCCACTTCCTTAAATTTGTAAATTGTATTTATTGCGGAGTCATCTCAGATGATGTACCATCGAAAACCAGAAAGGATTAGACAGATATTTTGGTCTTGTATGAGTCTCCTTAGAAGTGCACACCTACGATTTTTTATTTTATTTTATTTAAACACATAAATATTGGTACAAGGAAGCAGAGATATATATGCGCCACACAAATCTCATTTAATTTGTATGAGGCTGTGATACTACCCAGATGCCCAAACTGAAACAGGTGGTTTACTCAGGGGGCCACACCCGGAGCCTTTGACCTAAAGGTCTAATCCAAAAGGCAATGGAGCATCGTGAGAAGATGCAGTCCCATGGTAGCCGGTGACCAACGATTGATTTATACACCATTTGTTCCTTCAAAATACTGGAGCCCATGTGCATCATTGGTTTGGAATCAGGGTTTTCCAACTCCCCTAGGTGTATCCTTCCTGTCCACCAACTCGGTTAAAGCGCCGGACATTCTCTTTTCGTCCTCTCGACTTCGTAAACAACACCCCCTTTTAAGAGAAGGCAGTGAGTAGGACTTCCCTGACAGATGCTATATACGCGTGGCCATGTGAGAGCATTTTGAGAGAGAGAGCGAACTCTCCCCACTCTCGGTCGTACCAGGGTATTTGGGGGGCCACACCTACGATCTCTCTAGGGATCTCACTCAGAACTTTCAGGTTTTAGGAAAAACGCTTAAACATTCAAATCGGAGTCCAATGGTACATCATCAACAACACAATGACCATCCTTCATGTGTATTTTCCTGTATGGAAATGTATAAATTTATGAACTGACTAATAGATAATGATATGATAAACACTACATAACACTCACCAATGACTGCTTTTCAACCGATATTTCTGCAGTATTAACTTTTTGAAATGGATCGTTATCAATGAGAATTACGGCAGCAGAAGTAGGAATTGTAGTAGTAACAGGAGTATCAAGGCGTTTTTCTAGCGATAACCTGTTGAAATTATTAAAGATTGAATAGAAGGAATATGAAAACAACACATGAAACTAGATAAAAACTATTAAAAAAAGAATGAAAAATGGTTTTCAGGAAAAACAAACAATTTTTTTTTGCCAACTATCCCGACCATTGCTGCTACCTTGACGTGGTGGTCCGGCTTGCCTATCGTGATGAGCCAATCGAGCTACACTGGCTGGAACAGTCATTCCCCAAGGTTCTACCATGCCAGACAGGTCGGTTGAAGAGCGGTAAGACTAAAAGCAGTAAACCCAAGGTCTGAAGGCGAAGTCTTACTGCTGACTGTACAGAGGTGTAACGTCAGTAAGGTGTTTCCTTCAGACAACCAGAATAACAGCGATGCTGCCTTCCCACAAGCAGGGGTGGGGTTAGAAAAGGTTGACCCTAAAAATGCACACCTCGCCTTATCCCACGGATATCCATCTCTGGCGGTAAGGTCCCAACAGGTACGAAACTAACACAAAAACTACCCACAAAAAGATCGTGTGTGACCGATCTCAAGCAGTTGTCCCTTGGGCACTGCGGTCACGCTCTCAGGTCATTAAGACCACTTCTAACCCAATTTCCTTTTCAGGTACCTCTAGAAGAACCCTTCCATGGTGTGGGCAACCGGGAAGTGATAACTGCCCTCATACCTCTAATAGCACTCAAGACCACCTTCTACCATATGATGTTAAGTTAATTCGAACGAGTGGACACATCACAACTTGATCGATAGAGTTCAATCAGCACTCTAAAGGGATAGAAAAACGTGAAACTGGCCACCAATCAAAAAACAATCAATCTACCAGACTGAACTGTGTACACATCATAGTTTATTATTTTATTTAAACACATAAATATTGGTACAAGGAAGCACCAGATATATATGCGCCACACAAATCTCATTCGATTAGTGTGAGGGCTGTGATACTGCCCAGATGCCCAAACTGAAACAGGTGGTTTACTCAGGGGGCCACACCCGGAGCCTTTGACCTAAAGGTCTAATCCAAAAGGCAATGGAGCATCGTGAGAAGATGCAGTCCCATGGTAGCCGGTGACCAACGATTGATTTATACACCATTTGTTCCTTCAAAATACTGGAGCCCATGTGCATCATTGGTTTGGAATCAGGGTTTTCCAACTCCCCTAGGTGTATCCTTCCTGTCCACCAACTCGGTTAAAGCGCCGGACATTCTCTTTTCGTCCTCTCGATTTCGTAAACAACACCCCCTTTTAAGAGAAGGCAGTGAGTAGGACTTCCCTGACAGAGGCTATATACACGTGGCCATGTGTGAGCATTTGGAGAGGGAGAGTGTACTCTCCCCACTCTTGGCCGTATCAGGGCATTTGGGGTATTATCTTACTAAAAGGTTTGCTGTTGTTACTAAAAAATTTTCATAATAAAAACACCAATGTCGTCTAGCGTATGGTTAGGATTCATTTAGAATGTTTAGTGTTAAACTAATTTACACTGTGTTGATGTTACAGTTTGCTGTTGAGCAGTAGCTGAATAGTTGAATTCAACTTTTGGCCACTAACTCGCGGGTTCGAACCCACCCAAGCTACTTCGAGTAGTATCACTCTGGTCCTCAGAAATAGAGTATGGCCTGAAGTGGAAGATATGAATTTATACCTGGTAAGTTAGTTAGTAGCCTATGCTCAGCAAAACGGAGCCATGATAAGAAACTTTTGAGATACTATTCTAATTTGATTTTTCTTACTGATTATTTCAATTTCATTACCTTTTCTAATGAATTACCTTGTTTTTGTAAAGATTCTTGGATGTGTATTTTACATTGTAGACTAGTGACTTTAGCTAGAAAACTATCTGTCTAGTGTTCCTTTTCTCAGGTTTTAATAATTTAGAAATTGATTCCATTCCATCATGAAAATACCCTATTCATTTATTTAAACACAAACATTGGTACAAGAAGGCACCAAACAAAAATACGCCACATAAATCATTCGATTTGTGTGAGGGTTAGGATACTGACCGGGTGCCCAAATCGAAGCACGTGGTTTTCTCAGGGGGTCACTCCCGGAAACTTTGACCTAGAGGTCTAATCCAAAAGGCAATGGAGCAACGTCAGGAGATACAGTCCCATGGTAGATGTCCACCAACAATAGGTTCATACACCATTTATTCCCTCAGGATCCTGGAGTCTATATGTACCATTAGTTTGTAATGAGGGTTTTCTAACTCCCTTAGGTAGATACTCCATATCCACCAACGCGGTTAAAGTGTCTGACATTCGCTTTTTGTAAACAACACTCCCGCCGCGAGAAGGCAGTGAGTAGGACTTCCCTAGTAGTGGTTGTATGCAAGTGATCGCAGTAATACTATTTAAACAGTGGTGTTTCTTCTCACATGGTCGCCTTTTCCTCAAGACAGTACATTTCTCTTGTGAAAACTAATCTTATTGTCTCTCTTCCACATGCATTAATCGTCCGACCCATTTAATTGTTTCTCATACTATTAGAAACAGTTTCCTTTTAAAATGCTGAGTGTTAAATACTAATTTAAAGATAAAATATCACAATTTAGATAATTCCATTGTAAGGTGGTCGAAATCGATTGGCAGAAAGAACTCGCCTGATGTAGATTTGTCAGATCAGTTGGTACTTGTTAATAAGGCGTACCTCCAATCTTGAACGAATTTATACTTTCCATGTGATTCGAACTTACTTTATGCTAGGTTTGATATGTCTTGTAGGTTGAACGCTTTATTCGGATCCTAAGCTATTCCGATAACCCCAGGACTAGCACTACTCAGCAACTTGAAGACCAGAGAGAAGACACGGGTATCAGAGAAAACCTTTACTGCAAGGATCATCTTTGTACAGAAAATTGTAGGTATTTATAGATGTTTGCTTAAGTTAAATCAACATCCTAATTTAGCCAATCCAATTAACGACATAAATTGCTACTGACCAATGGTAGCATGCCACGTTGGAACTCCAGAATGTTCTGTCGTACTCTGATTGGTTGGAGCTCTTTTTGAGCCTCTGGAGGCTCTGTTGGAGTTCGCTGGGAGCCGACTTAATAAGGTTATAGTCGGAAATCAAGACATAGAGTACATATGAAGTTGGGTCATTCAGACTTGTGGTGATTGATCAGCTTCACTGATAGAAATCAGTTAATACTAAAGAATAAATATGATATATTTTACTACTCAGTGATTGATTAATGCAAAGGCTCAGTGATCTATCGTTTAAGTGCTCAATCATGAGACTGGTAGGTCCTGGGTTCGAATCTCGCTCGCGAGGCCGGATCGTGGATGAGCACTGCTCAGGAGTCCCATAATAGGATGAAACGGCCGTCCAGTGCTTCCAGGTTTTCTATGGGTGGTCTAGCTTCAATTAACTCATGATTTTAACTATAAAAATATTGAAATCTCCACAAAACCTCTTCTGATCTATAATGCAAATTAGTTTGACTAAAATTAAAAATAACTCCGCCTGTCAGTCAGTCAGTTACAACGTAGAACTTCGTACGTACGTACATCAGTTCGAGTTGCCATACCACATTAACACAGAGATGAAGTTGTCGATTCAAATCCCATAGTGGTAGAAGTAGTAAGAGTATAAGCAGTAATCCGAAAGATTAGGGTTTGCAGATATTATTCAAGGAGTATAATACGGTGAAATAAATTTGGAAAGAGAAAAAGGATAAGGACATGAAGAATTTAGAAGATTAGAATTTGGTAGAACACAAAGAGTGGATGCACCTTCGCCATTGCAAACGATTTTGAGCCATGTCATTCAAGGTCTCTAACCATCGATTGCTATCATCTCGCGAATCCCAACCAGGTAGTCTACACCTACCAACATGGCCCAGTCCACTTGTCAGTGACTTCATGGATTTATGCCATGTTTTGGTCTGGCCGCCCCTAGCTTTGTTCCAACCTACTCCTACACCATAAAGCATTGCACGTCGAGGCAGTCGGTGGTTGGGCATACGTAACACATGTCCCAGCCATCTCAACTGATGAAGTTTCACTACTTCATCAATCGATTTGCCATCATTACCTAGTACCCGTTTCCTAACAACTGCATTACTTACTCCGCCTGTAGCTCCTCCGGGGGCTACTGTCGGTCCCAAGCCCGGGTAAAGGAGGAGGGTTGGGCATGGGGTTAGCGACCCTATCCTGTAGAAAACTAACTCGTTAAAAAATCGCCAATCAGAGGTCGGTTGCCTATGTTCCATTGGGAGTAACAGGCGTAAGTAAGTAAAATTAAACATAATTTATTGAAGTATTCTCGTGGGGGAAAGTGGTGTCAGTTACTTACTTAGTTTGAAGTGTTTCTTTATCAATTTGTATTGATTTTGATGGATCCTCCTTTCTAGCTGATTCTTTAGCGAAAACATTATCATCATTAACATCATGATCATCATTATCTATTGATGTTTTTGGTGATAATGAATCATATTTGAGTTTTTTATTCGTTTTTGGTGAAATATAAATTGATGAATGATGTGATTCATTATCATTTTGTGAACAAACACTTGATTTTGATTCACGATTACGATGAGTTGAAGTAGTTCTTCCTTTGGAATGAGTATCTTTACGTGATAAAGATTCTCCGCTTGGTTCAATTCGACTACGATGTGTTTTTGCAGTGGGAACATCTTTATTGCGATCATCTAAAATCAAGATAATAAAATGACGTACAATGAATACATATTCAAATTGACTGTTAAAATAGTGATATTAAGTTTGAAAAGTGATTCTTGCTATAGACTGATATCAAGAAAAACAGTGAAAATCACGATGCGCTGAATACCTGAATAGGATAATAACAATAACAATTAGTTGTGGCGAATTCGGGGGGTCACTATGTCAAAAGACGTTTTTCCTTGTGCTAAAAGTTAGTATTTGCAAGAAACAGGCACGGTAGAACCTACAGGAACATATGATCCTGCCAATATGGCTCGGTTCGGTCATCATGATAAGCAAGCCCGACCACCACCCCAAGGTAGCAGCTACGGTCGGGAAATTATTTTGTATACTAGTAAATTTACATGTAGCCAATAGTTCACTAGGTTTGGGTAATGAGTGGTTAATTATACATAAATATGTTATCCTCCTCCCAACTTTGAAAAAAAATATTACTGGCATAAACTATAGCGACCATGTAAGCATTAACAAATAGCTAAAAAGATTACACTTACCGCATGGTTTAGGGTTAACAGATTTTGGATTTTTATGTGACCTATGGGTAAAATAATTTTAAAAACGTTAAATGAACTGGATTCCTGGAGAAATACGTGTATGCATACATATAACTCGTTTACAAATAAGTTGTTATCGGGACATAGAGTGGATTAAAGATTGTGTTGGGGAACGCTAATTAGCTATTTACTACCCAATCAGAGCTAGTTAATACTTAGAGAAGACTCTAGAACCTTCTCGTATAAAAACTATAAACGTTTTTCTTGTCGTGATTCTTACTCCCATCCAACCATATTTTTTGGAATGTAATTACGTTCCTGTCTACTCGTGTTCTGATTCAGGGACTTGTCGACTGAAGATGTGTCCAAGAATACTAGGCTGGTTTTTAATAATAGATATCATAACAGGTTAATATAGACGACATAGAATTGCAATTTTTAGAGGTGCTAATGATTATCTCCCAACTACTAAGGTGGAGTTAGAACCCGCTTGAACATCTGGGCTACCTGTTCCTGCCATTTAGATATTTCAACAAGTTATCTAATTTTGTTTGTTTTAATACATCAATGTGGCTATTAATCGCATAAACTATTCTATTCAGATGCGTTTCTGAAAAGTTTACAACCTTCTGTTTTACAAGTTATTAAAGGCCCAATCAGAGATATCGTGATTACTGGCAGTATGCAGAGAAAAGAATGTACATTATTTAGATGTCGATTGACTGGACTGCTAACTTTTAACTGGCGATCACTCAATATTTGTTACCAGGATCGATCAAAAAGTAAGAAACGGAAACTTGTTGAAATATATTGTGCTGAGAATTCTATATTGTACCAAAAATATAATGCTGAATAATTTATTTATTCATTTAAACACAAATATTGGTACAAGGAAGCACCAGATACATATGCGCCACACAAATCTCATTCGATTAGTGTGAGGGCTGTGATACTGCCCAGGTGCCCAGACTGAAACAGGTGGTTTTCTTAGGGGGCCATACCCGGAGCCTTTGACCTAAAGGTCTAATCCAAAAGGCAGTGGGGCATCGTAAGGAGGTGCACTCCCATGGTAGCCGGTGACCAACGATTGATTCATACGCCATTTGTTCCCTCAGGATACTGAAGCCCATGTACACTATTGGTTTGGAATCAGGGTTTTCCAACTCCCCTAGGTGGACACTCCACATCTACCAACCTGGTTAAAGCGCCGGACATTCTCTTTTCGTCCTCTCAATTTCGTAAACAACACCCCCTTTTAAGAGAAGGTAGTGAGTAGGACTTCCCTGACAGAGGCTATATACGCGAGGCCATGTGAGAGCATTTGAAGAGGGAGAGCGAACTCTCTCCACTCTCGGCCGTACCAGGGCATTTGGGCGTGATTTCTTGAACTGAAGTAGCTGGGGTGGGTTCGAACCCGCGAATCAGTGGCCAAAAAGTGAATTCAACTATCTAGCTACCGCTCAACAGCAAACTGTAACATCAACAGGACATCAAAAGGACAAATTGCAATTGAGTAGATAAATATTCATAACAATTTTCTTCCTTTATTTGAAGGTGCTACGATAAATTATATTTAAAATTACACTCAAAAATGCTTCTGAAATACCAAGAAAATAGTCGATACGACTTAAGAAAACATTCCAAAATATAAAAGAATAATTAAATTAATTACTTAGGAGAAATTTCAGGTATATCGAAAAATTCACCAATTAAATCTTGTCGATCACCAAAACCCATTCGATAAGTATTCTAAAATACACTTATAATAATGAAATCATACTAAACGGTCTAATTGTTGAGCAGAATAATATGCAGGTCGTGGATCATCCCAACTAGTAGTCTTTTCTTCATGATTAATATAAAACCTAGATAAAAAAAATGGTTATCGATAAGAAATATTACATAATATACAACAAACCAAAGGCCGGACTCTGAGTCCAATCGAGACTCCCAGTTAGGAGGTAACGGCTTGTCTGAATAATCAGATGACATTATTTATTCTGAGGAAATACTATTCAATCTGAAAGTTAAATATGAGAAAAACTTGTCGTTTTAAAAAGATATCAAATTATTTTATGTTACCATTTCCCTAATAAATGTAAGTGCATTTTGTGTAATTACTGAGTCGTCAGTCCGCTTTTTATCTTGTACTTCTCTCTTCCAGACAATGACAAGACTATAATTTGTGGACGACCTTTGTGCACGAATCCTAATTAACCTTGAGAAATATTAGACAATCAGTAAATAGTCAGTACAGAGTGAAAATATATTATACAAAACCAAAGAATAAAAGTGGAAACACTTCTTTTACATGGGTCAAAAACTTCTCAAGGTTAGATATAGGTTCAGAAGTTCTAAAATCATAGTGCATACGGTACAGGAACACATCCATATGGCTCCATAGTAGTCGACCTCTGGAATCATGATAAATTCTCAAAAATTCTTTTAGCCTCGACCACATAGCTTCAATAATGTTAGTATATTGGTATGGTTTACGGGTTAGGGTTAGAGTTAAGGTTTACGTGTAGGGTTTAGGGTTATGGGTGAGACTATAAGTTATGGACAACCTTTGAGCGACGCTAGTGTGACTCTGAGAGTGTCAACATAATAACTAGGACCAAATGAGGGTTATAAACCTGTGTGAAGAATTCAAATTATGATTTACAGTTCATGATTAAGGCTAGGAATTATACTTAGGGTTTTCATCACGAACTGACATCAGCTATAATGCCAAAACTCTATTTATCCAAATAGATAATTGAATTTCGCGCCAAAATCTTATGATCACTTCTATTGTAGACGCTAAATTATCACGTCTTCCCTAAAATCCGCTGTAAACCGACCGTACGTAAGCATCAGGTGCCGAACTTAGCGCCGTGACCTTGAAAACCCGCGAAAGCTTCTGATTGGCTCGGCAGTATAATTTAATCCTACCTTTGATAGTGTAGGGTTTAAAACGTGTTACACAGAGATATTTACAATACTCACGGCAAATAGTCGGAGATAAGCTAATCGACTGGGATATGTGACCTTGACGTAGCAACTTATAGAAACTCCCATCCAGTTTCTGTAAGTGAACATCCAATATTTTTCGAATGTCATTATATAAATTAGCCTTACTCAATTTCTTTTTGTCTCAGTACAGATCTTACGTTCTAATTGATGTCACTTGTTTGAACAAGTTCTAGTCCGTTTGATAGTCATTCGTATATCTCTGTATTTCATAATTTGAGTAATTGTATTAATCTCAGTACAGTAAGGTTACTGAAGCCAGTAGATACCACATCACCAGATAAGAGATTTGTCAGTTGCACTGTGAAAAAACAACATGGAGGAACTCAGAATTTTAAAAAACGATTGTTAATAAAGCGTTAAAGAAGACAGCAATACTAGGTAGAAATGTAAGAATAGAAAAGAAAGTGAGGACGATAATGATAGCAAAAACCTAATGATATGTGTTAAAGGTAATGGTAAGCGAGCTGACCACTTCTAACCCAATTTCCTCTTCAAGTACCTCTGGAAGAACCCTTCCACGGTGTGGGCAATCGGGAAGTGGTAACTGCCCTCATACCCCTAACAGCACTGAAGATCACTGTATTCATAATCAATCTCCTTCTTCAATTCCTTTTATTCCTCCTACCTCGACCTTTAACACTAAACTTACTCTTTCGGCTTCCTCCTCAAGTGTCACCATGGCCAACGATTCTAGTGCGCAAAACACTGTCCCAGGTCTACTAAAACCTCGCTCCAAACTACACATTGGAGCCTTCAACGTACGTACCCTATGCCAAATCGGTCAACAGGCCTCCTTAGCTAAAACCCTAGAATCTCGTACCATTTATGTATGCTGTGTCTCCGAAACACGCATACAGGATCCCAGTGTGGTCATTCACTTGACCTCACCTCGCCAAAATGGACAGCCAACGAAATACACCCTCCGTGTATCTGGCGACCCGTTGGCTAGTTCTCGCGGACTTGCAGGTGTAGGTATAGCACTAAGTACAAGGGCAGAACAGGCACTACTAGAATGGATCCCCGTTAACAGTCGCCTGTGTGCTGTCCGGCTAAATGGCTCCGTAAGAACTCGGAAGGATAGGGACACACGTCGTTGCCTTTTCGTTGTTTCTGCCTACGCTCCCACTGACTGCAGCCATGATGAGGTGAAAGATGACTTTTACAGAAAGCTCTCTGAGCTTCTTCAGAAAGCTAAGCGCTCAGACATAGTAGTCGTAGCGGGTGACTTTAATGCCCAGGTAGGCAGCTTAAATCAAACAGAAAGACATTTAGGTGGGTGTTTTAGTATTCCGGCTCAACGAACCGATAATGGTGATCGTCTGTTGCAACTATGCTCAGACAATCGTTTATTTTTGGCAAGCACTAATTTTAAACATAAGGAGAGACATCGTCTAACATGGCGACCACCTGCACCAAACCAACGATGGACTCAAATAGACCATATTGCCATCAGTCATCGTTGAAGAGACACTATAGAAGACTGCCAATCCTTCTGGAGTACATATTTATCTCCGATCATGCTCTAATACGAGCACGCATCTTTTTACGCCTCACTGGACGCAGAGAAACTACACTAAGACCCATTAAAATTGAACTTGGGGACGAGAAAGCCAAAAGTAAGTTCCAGAAACAACTGAGTTAACATCTGGGCAGTTCTGTAAACGAGACCGACCCAGATGCTGCTTGGAAAGACATACAAACAGCTGTGGAAACAGCAGTCATATCTGTTACTAATTAAAACCAACGGGTTACAAAAAACCAATTGCACTGATGGATTCGCGTAAACTCATCCCATCAGGCTCTGAACACGATGAAGAGCGAAGCAAATCAGATCTAGGTTAACCAAAAGTCTAAGGAACGATCGTGAGCAGTGGTGGGCAACGAAAGTAAAAGAAATGGAAAAAGCAGAGGCTGTAGGCAACACCAGACAGCTCTTCAGACCAATAAAAGAAACCGGAATTAAGAAGTCAATTTTACAGATGTTTAGAACGATGGACGGAACACTTTAAGGAGCAGTTTAGCTGGCCTTCAGACACTCAACATTTACCCACAATTCCAAAGCAGTCTGAATGGAACATTAAAGTAGGTCTCCCGACTCTAGCTGGAGTTCAAAAGGCTATAGCTAATCTGAAACGAGGAAGAGAAGCTGGTCCAGATGGATTGGCTCCAGAGATCTTTAAATATGGTGGTCCAATTTTAGTGATTAGGTTGACTAATATTTTAGCTAAATTCTGGGAGTTGGACGTAATCTCATCCGACTGGTCACAATCACTGATTGTCCCAATATATAAGAAGGGCCTAAAATCATCCTGCGATAACCATAGGGGGATTATTCTAACTAACAAAGCATCTAAAATACTAGCCTCAATAATTATCGGGCGCTTAACTAAGGCTCGTAAACTGCAAACACGAGAAAAATCAGGCTGGCTTCAGACCTGGTCGTAGCTGTATCGACCACATATTCACCATTCGTCAAGTTTTAGAGCACAGACATGCTTATCGGCGTCCGACAATGATAGTTTTTTTTTTATTTAAAAGCAGCATTTGACTCTGTAGACCGAGAGGTTCTGTGGCAGTGTCTGTCATTGAAAGATGTACCTGAGAAGTACATAAACCTTGTGAGGGCTCTTTACACGAACACTACTAGTCAAGTGAGAGCTTATGGCGAACTGTCATCTGATTTTACAACCTCAAGTGGTGTCCGACAAGGCTGTTTAACTTCATCATAGACCTACTGCTGGAAATAACACTCTCGTCGACTGAATTTACAGGAATTGATCTCCTACCAGGAGGTTCACTGATCGACTTAGAATACACAGGTAACATGGCCCTGCTTGGTGAAGACGCTGACAAAATGGAGAGTCTTTTGATAGCACTGAGTAACAATGCAAGGAGATTTGGAATGAGTTTCTCCCCATCTGAAAGTAAATTGTTACTCCAAGATTGTCCTGCGTGAACGCCTGAACTAAGGATAGGGAGTGAAGTAGTCGAACGCGTCGACGGCTTCACTTATCTTGGAAGTCTGATCAGCCCTAATGGGTTGGTGTCTGACGAAATCTCAGTACGGATTCGAAAAGCTCATTTGGCATTTGCCAACTTACGTCACCTATGGCGAAGACGAGATATCCGTCTATCAATTCAGGGACGAGTATACTGCGCATCAGTTCGCTCTGTTCTACTTTACGACTGTGAAACATGGCCATTAAGAGTAGAAGATACTCATAAGTTACTAGTATTTGACCCCAGATGCCTTAGAAATATTGCTCGCATCTACAAAATATAAGAAAAAGGATAGTTATGTGTAGATGACTGTGGAAATGGTTGAGTTATAATTGATATCATGAACTGAGGTTAGACACAGGGTATTAGGGAATGATAGTAAATCAGTTGATGAGATGATGAATCTTCATCGACTGAGATGGTTAGGCCACGTGTTACGTATGCCTCAACACCGATTATCAAGACGCTCTATGATGACTAGTATTGGGGATGGTTGGAAGAGAGTTAGGGGCGGCCAAACCGAAACATGGCATCAGAGTTTGAAGTCACTAACTTCTAGCCTGAGCCATG
>NC_031496.1:2150237-2154740 GCF_000237925.1 Schistosoma mansoni
GTAGGTGTATACACTCTTTATCTTCCCTTAAACCTTGAGATTAAAATTGCTTCACAATTTTCTTCCTTCCTGTACTATATCATTATATACAACCTATCATTTATATACTACCACCACTAAATTAACTACTTTAAAGAATTTTGTGTTCATCTTGTTGTGCTAATTGGTGAGGTATGGCAACTTGGACCGATGCATAAATATGCCTGGTCCTGACTGACTGACTGACCTGTATGTCATATTTTTTCTTGAGACCATCTGTTAGTAGGGCTGTGGCCAGCTAAGCTGCCAGGGAATCCTACATAGAGCCAACTCTCAGTGGGCAGAAGTGGGAGGGAAGTCGGGATTCTATCATATGATGTCAAGCTTTCTCAGAGGTTTACTTGAGGAGCGTGGTTGTAATATTCTGGTAGAACGTTTCTGTTGTAATGACTCCCCATGTACAGTTATCAAGTAACTTCGCATTCTCTCATCGTTCAGCGAGAGAAATTCCGGGTGTTAGGGTCTACACTCACAAGGTATGTTTCTTTGCTCGGTCACCCGCTTAGTTGCCCATCTCTATACCTGACTTTTGAGATTTATTTCTTTTGAAACAGGGGGTAAAAAACGTCGTCGCGGAATTCGAACTGGGGTCTTGAGTATTTTTCAAAGAATGTCAGAAATAATTTCAGAATGAATGCACAAAGATATTCTTGAATAAAGCCAAGAGCTGCATTTGCTTTGGCTGTACCCTTAAGAATAGTTGGAAATGATACCCAAGTTATATGTGATTACCAGTTTCAGATCTTGCACAGGGAAGAAAATTAAAGGCTACTTTTCATAGGGGACGCAGAAGATATCCCGTTTCGATAAGTTAAATATTGGTTCATTGTCCATTACCTATTTCCTTATTATTTTTGTGTCCTTTTAAAGCTTGAATGAATCCTTCTTGCCATTCATAGACCTCCATATCTATACGCCGTCAGTGTATACAAGAATCACTTAGCTAATTCTGTCGACGACGTAGTCAGTAAGAATCGAAAAGACTAGTGAATCAAAAACGTTAGCTTGTTATGTTCCTGATGTCAAAACTGACCAGCTCACAAGCTATTTACCTTAATGCAAAGATAGTAAAGGCTTTGAGAAAAGTATAAAGCATTATTTTGTTACTCAAGATATGGAGTACAGTCATTCTACAGAATATCAGTCTCGAAATCTCTGATAAAGCAATAAAGTTCATGTGTCAAACGAGGAACGTCATCCTGACCATAAGGAATAAGTAAAATCGGATAAAAATGAGAATCGGGGTGGCAGCCGTCAATTTAAGGTGTTAAGTGTATTAAAACTAACTTATTCGGTTAAACCCATAAAAATAAGATAGCATATTTATAAAGCCAGAGTCGCAGGGTAAAAATCCTCTAAATTTAAAATGGATAGAATACGTTAATAAAATTGTCTAGAATAATAGTTTTACGCTTGAAGGGGAAGACTTACTATTACCTGTAAATTATAAGCCGTAGAACTGCTACAAATGGTTATCCAGATCCACACAAAAAACTTACTGTGTAACATGTGTTTCCATCCTAGATTTTCTAGTCGTTAAGTGACTTGGGTTTAAAACAAAATTTCAGGCAGCCTATGGTGATTTGTTGAAACGATGTAGATTCCTAACTACAGAACATACTGAGCCGGATGTCTAATAACTTTTAAGATTTACACTGAACGCTGAACTGTGGAAGATAATATGTGAATGTCAGTGATGGATAAGGAGTAAACATTATCAAAGCTGCGTGATCAAGTCACGAAGTCGTCGTTTATCTCCAAACTTTTCACCCTTATAATAAAAATATCATTCTGTCAGGAACGTTTTACAGAACAGTGCTTCTGGCTTCAGTGTAGAGCAAGTGAGGATAGACCAAGTTAGATTTGTAATATAAGATCTCATTAACTAAACAGTGACATCATGACCTGTGATCTATGTCATATCAGGGCTACCAGTTTGGTGTCGTAAATAGGTTTATAAATATCGACCAGAAACCTTAGCCCAGTATTGACAAAATAGGTCAAGTATCATACATCATGTGATTAGTTTCGATACACTATAGCTTTTGTATCGAGTTTTACGAAACTCAGGTCAAAGTCATAAAATTTGTTGGTTAGCGTATGCGTCCACTTTTTTGTGGCAGTAGATATTAAGGTACATAACATTCGATACGAGCAGCTAAATGACTATAGCAACAATTGACCATTGTAATTCTCGAGCGAGCTTTATTAACGTTTGAACGCCCACTGCAGTGTGCTAAAATGTCAACTATCATCCAATGCAGCCCTAGATTCTGTCAAACCTTTATATGAAACTGGTCTTTAGGCGGGCCCAGACTAAATTAAAGGTGTTATCTACCAATGTTCGAGTTATTTAGAAAAGTGGTGATATAGAGGACTAAAATCTGATACTGGCAATGTTAATCTCGAGAATTTCAACCCACATTTTAGGTACTACATTTATTTATGCAAAATTCCAATACTTACAGTTCAACTAGTAGTGCCCTCATGAAAAAATAATGGTCAAATCAAAAATCAATCTGTCATTCATGGATATGTTAATTACCAGCACGCACTCAGAAAAACAAACTATTCAAATAAAAGCATCAGTTGAAATGCTTAAAAACATGTGACTAATATGTTAAGCTGCATAAAAACAAGAAGGTTGAACGGGACCTCTAATATGCAGAGAAATGCACGGTATATTTTGTAAAAGTTGATATCAGGAAACCAATCTTTGCATGATTTGCATCTTATGTTTGATAGTTGTTACGTCGGAATCGCTTATTACTTATACTTGTAAAACGAGGAGCCACTACAAATCCGACGACGTGAAGTTAAATCAGCAGGATTGGTACAAACGAAGATTTATTTACCTCAAAATACAACGAAGACTGTAGTCGAAAATACATTCACCTGTATATTGGTTGTACATCCATTTCAAATATTAGTTAGGATGAAATCATGTATATGAAAAATAACTTGAGTTATAACAATTCACACGCGCGCGTCATGATGAGGATAGTTCGTGTTCATTTAATACAAAAATACCGTAACTTGAACAAACATCACATTCGAATGAATTAATGTTGAACCGAATAAAATGCCACAGTGGAAAACAACAAAATTACACCGGGTAGTCGTCATATTGAATTAGAACGGAAGTAATGTTTAACAAAAAGCACAATGAATAACACAGTGTGATTTTTCTTTCCAATCCCGTCATATCGGTGCAATATCACTGGTAAAAGTGGTATGTCCACAAGACATCCACTAAGTTTCCTAAGACGCCAGATATAAATGCGACAGTTACTGTTATAGAATGAGAAAACAACAAAACAAGATAATTAAATTACCATTTAATGTGTAAATTATAACAAGTTTGAAAAGCATTTCAGCGGATAGGAGTTCTACCTCTCTTCTGCATCTATGGGAATTCCAACTTACTGTAAGACACAACAATATATCTGGCGTTGTGACGATTTCGTGCCTATAGGTAACCCTCGTGCTATTGATAGAAGAAACCAGAGAAGTAGTGAATAGGTCTTTATTTCGACCTTCGCGCAGTCACAGTGGAGTGTGGGATTATCTGTTCAGACAAACAAAGGCTCTCAACATTCCATATAAGATAGTAGGGAATATAACGCTTACAAAAGGTAAGGAAGTGAATGAATACTTGAACAATACTGTTTTAGCATATGCTTGGTTGTTTGGGGTCAACTCTTAACCAACCAACCTGAGCTGTTACATTAGCTTCCCCCTAGAATCGACTTCCGTAGGAACGTCGGTTCGATTAACCTATCTATCGATAACACCTTTGTTCTATTTCTCATCCCAAGGCGAAATTATCAACTCGCTCACTATTTGACTTACAATCAGTTACGACTAACGCTTTCAATGATAGTCCATGGATGTCTCTTCATTTACCAGCTTGTCATCTTATTTTGTAGCATGTGATCTTTTCTACAACTATCGCTGACGGTTTGCTGCGTGCTTTCAAGAGAAAGTGTGAGAATGTGGAATAAGAATATCTGAGGAAGTGCCGCGAGCGGGCTACCCAACACCATGTTGGTGAGGTACGATTTTTCCATGCTCAGACCGGCTATCAGGTGTTTACTCACCTGCCTCTTGAGTCGCCCTCAAGTAAAAAGTAAAGAAGAGTCTACTTCAAAGGTAATGGTGAAAATCAAGCAAACCTTAAGAACTGCTCCACTGCCTGCATAAAATAATAAGATACAAAATGGAAATACATAAATGCAATTGATAATTGTTCCGTTCATGTAAGTGCTTGGCCTCCAGAACGGATTGGTATTCTGGAAGGAAATAAACATAGTGTAGATATCTTGTGTACGAAGAACCATGAAAACGGCAACAAAAAAAAACTCTTTTGTAATGCGTATATGTAAAAGGGTGAACTTGCTAGAAGTTGGACTCTTTAACAAAATCGATCAAGTGCATGACCTTGAGCCCGGTGATGACCGCTTT
>NC_031496.1:2154940-2210478 GCF_000237925.1 Schistosoma mansoni
TCCCTTCTGGGCTTATTGTGTGTCCGAGAAATTCTAAAGTTTGAACACCGAAAACACACTTACTTTGATGTATGTTTATTCCATGTTCATCCAGTCTTTTTAACACTGTTTTTACATGCTGTTCGTGTGATTGCAAATCGGGGCTGGCAATTAACAAGTCGTCTATATACCCCTGCGCAAATGGCATATCTCGAAGTAGATTGTCTATGAATCTTTGAAATGTCTGTGCCGCATTTCTCAGGCCGAATGGCATGCGTATAAACTCGAATAAGCCAAAGGGTGTTGTAATAGCTGTCTTGGGGATATCTTCATCAGCCACTGGGATATTGTGATATGCCCTGACTAAGTCAATTTTAGTGAATATGTTCATACCCTGTAAACCGTTTGTGAAATCTTGGATATGCGGTATTGGGTACCTATCTGGTACGGTTTGACGGTTGAGGGCTCTGTAATCCCCGCACGGTCGCCAGTCACCTTCATTTTTCTTTGGGACCATATGCAAAGGGGATGCCCATTGACTATCAGAGGGACGGATAATACCCAGTTGTAGCATATAATCAAACTCGGCCCTAGCGATTTTGAGCTTATCTGGTGCTAGTCTCCTGGGTTTTGCAAAAACCGGTGCACCTTCGGTTTTGATAGTGTGACTTACTTTTAGTTTGTCTTTAGAAGGCTGTGGGTTTGGTTTAGTTAAGTTTGGAAATTCCGCGAGTATATCTTGGAATTTCGCTGTTGTTACTGGAGGAGTTTGAATCAAGTTAAGAGAGCTGATGTGACTTTCTTTGCCTTTTGTGTAATACGAAGTTTCTTTTAGTGTTAATCGCCGTTTCTTGGTGTCAACTAGAAATTCGTATCTCTCTAGAAAGTCCATCCCCAGTATTGCCAGATCTAAGTCGGCTACCGTGAAAACCCAAGGGAACTGCCTCCTGAACCCCAAATCTAGGGTTAAGTTTTTCTGCCCAAATGTCGCAATTTTAGTTTTATTTGCAGCTTGAAGTGTAATTGATGATGTTTCTCGACTAATCTCAGTTTTATTTTGAGGGATGATGCTAAGAGCAGCGCCAGTATCCACCAAGAAATTCAAGCCAGAGTTTCTGTCTCTAACATAAAACAAGCGACTGTTTTGGCGCCCCTCCTCAGTCGTCGCGACCTGGGGAGGGGTTACTCGTTTCCCGCTGTCTTAGAATTATGCTTAGGCCAGGCGCATGGTTGCATGCACTTGGTTGAGTTGACACCAAACTTCCAGTGGTACCAACAAAACTGCCCAGGTTGTCTGGACATTTGTGACCTGTTTTGTGACTTGGATCGTGGTCGTTGTGGTGACCTGCTCCTGTTTCTATGACCCATTTGCATTCTGGTGACAGCCTCAGTGAGACTCTTAACACTCGCAATGAGTCCTTCTATGACGGGGTCTTTTGCTGATTCTACTTTTTGTGTGTGATTTATTGTGCCTGGTCCAGTTGGAGGACCTCTCTCCATTATTCTATCGGCTATACGAGCTAAATGAGATAATGAGGTTTCAGGATCTTGTGCATCCAAACAGTGTTGGACGTAGCATGGGAGAGCTTGTATCCATCCTTGTTTTAGGACTGCTTCACCCACCGTGTTATCACCCATTAACACTTGGAGGTGACGCAAAAACTGTGACGGCGACCGATCACCTAGTGTTTCACCTTGAAAAAGTCTTTGGATTCTTTGACTATCTGATAATGATAAACGGTTTATTATCTCTCGTCTTAAGATGGTGTATGGTTGTGGTAATGGTGGATCTAAAAT
The DNA here is from genome assembly GCF_000237925.1 of Schistosoma mansoni. Taxonomy (NCBI): domain Eukaryota; kingdom Metazoa; phylum Platyhelminthes; class Trematoda; order Strigeidida; family Schistosomatidae; genus Schistosoma; species Schistosoma mansoni. The sequence goes on from NC_031496.1 coordinate 2,156,717, forward strand.
CAAGTCACGGACTTCTTTGGCAACTGAAGGAGGAAGGATAGAACACAAGTCTCTATAGCGAATCCCTTCAGATTTGATATTGTGTCTTGTGAAATAATGCTCTAGTTGAGCAAACCACAACTCAGGATCACTACGATCAAATTCTGGAAGTCGGGATTTCGTAGTTATAACAGTGTCTATCACCACTGGTGACAAATCTTCCAGATTATGGGTTTCTATTGAGTCTGACATGAGGTATGTGACAAATATAGCAATAAAGTTAGCACGAAAAATGGTTACTATAACACGAATAACTTAAGATAATACGGAATAAACTAGTTATATACTCAACTTAGTTTACAGATAATCCGGTCTACTTTTACGATTAAGTAAAAAAAAAAAGATTAATAACAGAAATGAGGTTAAATTGTGTTCAAAAAGGGCTCACCACTTTCGTGCCTATAGGTAACCCTCGTGCTATTGATAGAAGAAACCAGAGAAGTAGTGAATAGGTCTTTATTTCGACCTTCGCGCAGTCACAGTGGAGTGTGGGATTATCTGTTCAGACAAACAAAGGCTCTCAACATTCCATATAAGATAGTAGGGAATATAACGCTTACAAAAGGTAAGGAAGTGAATGAATACTTGAACAATACTGTTTTAGCATATGCTTGGTTGTTTGGGGTCAACTCTTAACCAACCAACCTGAGCTGTTACAACGACTCATATGAAAAAATTTGAACATTAACGAAACTAGGGAAATACAAAAATCGAGGAATATCTACAAACATGACAATCAATTAACTGGTCAACCAACAATAATTTTGAAATTGATTCATTTTGTCAGCTGATAAGAAATGATGCAAGACTGAAGGGTCAGAGATGAAGTCAGGGGGCGAGATATTAAGGCTAAGTGCGAAGACACTTGTTTAACCAGAATGGACCAACATGGAAATTCTATTAGCCCACCTCGTCGTATTGCAAGCTGAATATAGCGCTTATAAGCACAATGAAAACTTGTAGAATAAGCCACTCGGCTACCCTAATATATATATATATATATATATATATATATTAGTCAAGAAGTTTTCTTCTGATTAGCCGTATAATTTATTAATGAATTTAGAAGTTCGATCATTTTAGCTGACAAGTGATTGAATAGTTTGGTATCATACAACAGGACATGTAAATGCGCGAAGCGACTACCAACATGTAAAACGAATAATAAGAAAAAGAAACGGAACTGGCATTATGTACATAAGAAAAAAGGTGAAACACTGTAAAGTGAACCGCAACAAAATTTGTTTGGTCAGTGTAACTTGGAAGTTTTCTTTGAATAACCATCAGAAACAGAGTTCACTGAATTATTAAATATCCTCGAACACAATGAGCAACGATGGCGTGAAAGGAAACACAAATGCAGTCTTATATTGAAAAGTAGTTCAGGACAATATTTCCGAAAGGTAGAGAGCGACCTAAAAATGTTCAACAGAAGTATTGCAATCAAAGAAAGACTACGGACAATAAGGCAGAAAATGGAACGGAGGAGGTTATCTTTGAAGGTGCCATAAGTGATCGGAGTTTGACAACGCCTTGACACGTAGAACCTACATAATCGAGGTATACCATCCAGTCAAATCAGAAGGGATCTCAAGAAATATTTGGGAAACCATCGATATGTCGAGAAGAGTTTGATCTAGGATGCTTAGCAGTTACAAGGGATGCGTAACACGGGTTTCACACACGTGATCTGGTGTAGATTCGTGACGGAAAGCTTTCGGCTAGCGTGTTCAGTAAAACTAATGATGTCAGCATAAATTTCAAAGAATCACATATCTAAATAAGAACTTTCTTCTAAACCTAAACGAATAGATACACATTTTTGGGCTCCGAGTTGGTGTGAGACATTAGGGATGAAGAAAGTACTTCAAAAATCTCAGTGAGTGAAATTGAAGTATTTCCGTCCGCTGGGATTTAACAAATACATTTTTCCTCGTTAATGACTTGTAGAGCTATTTGTCTTGGTGATTTGTTTACCGACATATGTTTATTTAAACGTTAACAGTGATGTAGTTATTAGTTCGTCATAAGTGAAATGTTCGTGCATTTAAATCAAACAAATAACATGTATTGAAAAGGAACGATCGTGCAAACAACGTCGTACAAAAGCGGAGATATGGTATTTTATTGCGTTTATAGAAATTTGTGGATCAGCAATATAGATGATCTATGTCAAATGACTGTGGGCCTATTCCAGTTAGTCGGTAATAGTGTGACCAACAGTTAACGTCAAAGTTACACCTCGCGGTCAACACCCAACATAGGATTACCACTTCGTCACACCAGGGTACTATGGCTGTTTTAAAAACCTCATCACACAAAGGACGTTGTTACATAAATGTGTTGGTACAAGTAGGCACAAAGGAGAAGTTGTGAGCACCATCCTATGGACAAATCCATGGCGTGCAATTGATTGATGCGTGTTGGTTGTTCCTAATTTTTTACGGGGATCGATGAACTACTCCACATTCCGTTACCCAACTGTCAGATGATTTGGTTAGGGCTCAGTGACATTTCACTGGTCCTACATATTATCAAATCTACGCGCCAATGTAAGATAAAGAGATAACTTGGGCATTGTGTATAGTAAGGTGATAAATGAATTTTAACCTATCAAATAAATTATGGAGACTGAGGACAGTTAGTAAATTAGAGCGAAAGTAAAGAACAGATGATATCTCTGTAATCTATCAGTTTACCCGGTACGACCAAATCCTATAAACTGTTAATGAAAAAATTATATCTGCTTCCTTTGTCGTCTTTTTTGAAGTAGGACTGGATACATACAGCGGCATATTAGAAAAGGACCAAGGCAGGGCTCTGACTTTCAGTTTCAAAGCGAAGAATGTGAATCCAAATACTGTAAGTGGAAAAAAGTAGTAAGCTGCTTTACGATCATAAGAATTGAAACTCTGAGTTTTAGCTGAAAACAAGCACAAAATATTTTATAGTGATTAACATCGAAATATTTCTTTGTTAGTAAGTATCTTAGTTTTGTTTGAAGTGTCTCAAGGTTACCTGGACCCTCCCGGCCTATCAGCTGTTTTCTAGTTTTCATCGAAACAGCTGATTGTCATTCGTGGCGTGTAGCTTATCAATTAAGCGTAACAAACTAGAAATATAAAAGATGCGTGGATTGTGGTTCTCAACTCTTATTTACAAGAACAAAACAATAGCTTTGCCTTAGGACGTCTGGGACAACCTCTGTGAATACATGCAGAGCTATTTTATTAAATATCCAAATTAATACTAAATTCTGAAATTTTTAAGCATGATCGACAATTGTTCTCTAGAAAATACACTAAGTAGGTTTAGGTGTTAGAGTACCACTAATCTCCCAAGTCCCTAGCTCCAAGTTATGTGGTAGCAACCAAAGTCCTGGCGTCCTACAATGTATATGCCGGTTCATATTGTCTCAGCAATCTAAAATCTATAGAGGATTAGTCGAATATATAGATGGAACTAGTGTCGGGGCACCTAGAACTAATAAGACTGAAGGGGATAAAGCGTTTACCAAGGCAGGTTGCTTGCTCGATTAACTCATTCTTTTAGGATAATTGTTGTGATGACGTTCGGCGAAGCTCTCAGTGCGATAAATTGACGCTAACCATCGAAACACTTTTCGTCGGAGAAAACTGCTTAGAACACTGTGGAGATAACCAGCTTCCTGTCTATGTTATGGAACAATGGACAGCCCAAGTCCTTCCTCAGAAGTAATTCGACTATACTATTAATGTGCTCGCACCTCCTGTTTATTTTTTTTGTTATTATTCTGTGCCTTGTGTATTTAGAAGGTTTTAATCTAAGGCAAGCTACCTGAATTTACTAGTCATAATATTTATTTTAAAATACGCTCAAATTTATTTCACCTGTTGTTTTATTTGAAACTTTCAGTCCTAAAAATAGGGGAATCTCTATTTCCGATTGTCAGATTGAGCTCTTGGACTACATACAAACGTCCCCTTTAATGACTGCAATCAAAGAGCCAGGTCGTCCTCGCAGATATAAGCTTACTCACAGGTTGGTGTCATCTTTCTAAATTTAGCAACTTGTTGTCTTCTTCAGTACTATTAACTCCATTCTTGTTTATCTTCTTTTACAGATCCTATGTATGCGATCGCATTTCACATGTGGGTGATTCTTTTCTTATGGATGCATCAGATATACTGAGTATGGACTGTTTAAGTGACAGGAATAAAAACAGTCAAGACGATGATCATGATGGTAGTTCAATTTCAAAAATAGTTCGTCAGATGGATGGTTGTGAAAGTCCTATTAAACGAGTTTTCACACCTGTTTGTATCAGTGAAAAGGAACTTTTACACATTAATGTTGTAACATTAAAACACCTTCCTCAGCAGTTTCTTGGTTGCCCACTTTGCCTAGATCCAACTTACTTAACAAATAAAGATAACTTCACTATGCTTAGTCGTGCTAGATGTTATTCACCTGAGACTCTTGTAGACTTGGATGTTTGCAAGAAGAACTCTACACTTGTTTCGCATATAACTTACGGGAAGCCCAATGTTCATCCACCAAACTTTCTTAACTTACCTAAATGCTCTTCAAACGAAGTTGTCAGAAGTCCTATTGTTGTCATGGCAGATACAGAAGAAAGGTTTATGCAATCTACTTTTGACAACCCTTTTTACAACATCCTACCACCCTGCTCTTCTTGGGATTGCACCGAATCAGGTCACTCGACTTTAACAAAAAAGTCATCTCGTTTAACTGACTCCAACAGAATATACCAGATTCCTCTAGAGTCACCTCCCCGTAAACAGCAACGTATCAGTTGTTACGCTCATGAACTTACTTCCGAAACAAAAGATTCAGATGACTCCAATGAACTACCCTCTTCCGTCACCCCTACCATAAACAAAACTCCAGGAGTCCAACGTGAAGGCTGTATTAACAAAGTAATTGCAGAATTCACACTACTAAATGTTGAGCGTGACCTAATTATGAACTCAGTTGACGATTCAAATCTCGGTTCAGCATGTATACCACCTGTTAATGCGTGTTTTTCTTCCTTCGATGTACACAGAGACTCCATACAATGTAACCAACTCAGTTATAGTACGGCTAAAAAGCGTGACCACGCATCTGAATCCCAGCTAAGCACAGATTCAGAGAATTCAGTACTATTAACATCACCGAGTGCTAGTTCTCAACCGGTGCCTAGACTAAGCAGGAGACGAAACGCTACTTCCGCTTCCGTCTGGCCTTCATCATTTCATAACGACGGCACTCCTTTCTTCAATCGCCGTACTGGATTGCCTTTACAATCATCTCCGGTAAGTCTGGTCATTTGAATTTCTATGTTTTTTCGGAACTTTGGTAACACGTTTTTCTCCCACGCATTTGGCAGGTTTACATAAAAATATTAGTCTACAACTTCCGTATATGATGTATGGAAGTAGATATGTTTAGGTGACAAGTGTCCGATTTGAAGCATTCCAACTTGATGTGACTCTTAAGTAAACAAAAGTAATAGTAGACCCAGATCTTGACAATATGAGTGTTCGGAAGGGTTGTTAACCTCGATTATCCTACTAAACATACTATACGTGTCATCTTATTCATTTCGAAGTTATTGTCAATTCTTTTAGAGTTTATTTTACATATCACTCTACTGTTATTACTATTCTGACGATCATCTGGGGATTATTACAATCTTAAACGTTATATCACCTGAGTTCATTCGGTAGTTTCATGATACCCCATAGTACCGATTGTGCTTTTTAGTACATATCTACATATTTGCGCTGTATTCAACGTGCCTAAATAACCATAATAATGCGAAATATTTGTAGCATATCGCCATTGTTTTCCTTTCGTTAGAGTAATTATTTTAATGTTGTAACTGTATCGCTTTCAAGAGATATAATTCAACATGGTACCAAGCTGGCCTACAAGCTATACAGCATTAAAGGTTTGTATGGCAATTCATTCATCTTTTTTCTCTAAGAGCTAAATAGTCATCATCTTAGTTGACCGATCCCGATTCTTTGGTCTTCCTCTTCTCCTTTAACCTTCAGGATTACATGTGAGGGCTTGTCTTGTGACGCAGTTGGGTGATTTCCTCAAAGTGTGTCCTATTCACTTCCAGTGCTTCTTCCTGATTTCTTCCTCCACTGGAATCTGGTTTGTTGTCTCCCACAGTAGGTTGTTGCTGATAGTGTCTGGCCAACAGATCCGAAGTATTTTGCGTAGACAACTGTTAATAAACACTTGTATCTTCTGGATGATGACTTTCGTAGTTCTCCACGTTTCCGCCCCATACAGTAGAACTGTCTTGACATTTGTATTGAAAATTCTAACCTTGGTGTTGGTTGACAATTGTTTTGAGTTCCAGATTTTGTTCAGTTGTAGATATGTTGCTCTTGCTTTGCCGATCCGCGCCTTCACATCTGCATCGGATCCACCGTGTTCATCAATGATGCTTCCCAGATATGTAAAGATTTCCACATCCTCCAAAGCTTCTCCGTCAAGTGTGATTTGATTGGTGCACGTTGTGTCGTATCAGAGAATCTTGCTTTTCTTTTTGTGTGCGTTGAGACTTACTGCTTCTGAGGCTGCTGCTACACTGGCCGTCTTCTCCGGCATTTGTTGTTGAGTGTTCAATAAAAAAGCTAGGTCATTTGCGAAGTCTAGATCGTCTAACTGAATCCTAGATGTCCACTGTATCCCGTACTTCCTCCTAGATGTTGATGTCTTCATAATGCAGTCGATCACCAGGAGAAAGAGAAAGGGTGAGATTTAGCAACCTTGCCTGATACCGGTTTTTACTTCGAACGAGTGAGTGAGCTGTCCATCATCAATGGCAGTGAGAAAGATTAAACCACGACAATATGATTCGAAAGGAAAAACTGGATTCACGGAATCAAAAGTATGAGACTATTTTGAAACTCAACATGTGAAGGACGAATATGAGTGAATGCAACTACTTCATTCTGACCAGTTCCAAACCATGTCATTGAACCTTTTCAACCACTGATCATAGTGATCATGCATACACCAAGCAAGTAGTTTACACGTACCAACACAGTTCAATCCAACAGTCAATAACCTTATGGAATGAAGTGATGTTAAAGCAGATTTACTTTCTCCTAACTTTCTTTCAGCCTACCCATGCATAAGAAAATATAATATTGTCGAGGTAGGAGATGGTTGAGCATACGTAATACATGTTCCAACAACCCCAGTTAATGAATTAAACTCCGTAACGTTATTGCAGTATGTAATATACACAAATATTTCATCAAAGGAAATAGGTTTGAACTATTCTTAAATTGGGATCACCCTCAAAACAAATGTTTCCACTATCAGTAGTAACATTTCTTATCACTAAGTCCCATTCAAATATGAATTATTGTAAATTTGAAGTTTGATCATATGATTTAACCTGATCTAATTAAATGGAGGTATGTTGTTTCTAAGCTGTTTTGTAAAGCTTCCATATATCTTATACATTTCTTTCCAAAAAAATGATTTAAAGTTGGGATTGTTGAGTATCTAGAAGTTGAGTTTATGAATCATTGATTACTTACTTCGTGAAGCGATGATTTAATGATCAAAATGTTTGACTTTTAACAGGTAGATCATAGTTTTGAACTCTGTCCCACCTTTGACCTGGGTAACTCAGTCAGTCAGTCAGTTACAACGTAGAACTAGGCACATATATGCATCGGTCCAAGTTGCCATACCTCGTTAGCACAACAAGATGAAGATCGGATTCATAGAAGTAGTTAATTTAGTGGTGGTAATATATAAAAGATAAGTTGTATATAAGGATATAGTATAGGAAGGAAGAAAGTTATGAAGCAATTTCAACCTCAAGGTTTAAGGAAAGATAAAGAGTGTATACACCTACACCATTGTGATCGATTCTGAGCCATTTCACCTAGAGTCTCCAACCATTGATTACGATAGTCACGCGGACCCTAACCAAGTAGTCTGCATCTACCAACATGGCTCAGACTAGAAGTTAGTGACTTCAAGCACAGATGCTACGTTTTAGTTTGGCCGCCCCTAACTCTCTTCCAATCCTTGTCGATACTAGTCAGCGTTGTGCGTCGTGGTAATCGGTGTTGAGGCATACGTAACACGTGGCCCAACCATCTCAGTCGATGAACATTCACAACCTCACCAACTGTGAGGTGACGCAGTTGGGTGATTTCCTCAAAGTCTGTCCTATCCACTTCCAGCTCTTCTTCCTGATTTCTTCCTCCACTGGAATCTGGTTGGATGAATGTATCCAATATATATATGGTACTTTCATTTGTTATCAGTTAGATTAAGTAACCTATAGATCATTCCATTAGCGTTCAATGTCTTATAAACTCTTATGGCTATTACCTGTGACTTATTCCATCTTATTCAAGATGTCAAAAGCACAAAAGTTGTTGTTAAAACAATCTGAAAGTGTAATGGTGTACCCAGATACTTAGAAAGCAGATAAAATCCCTTTGTAAATCAGTTCATCTGGTCGAGTTGTCCAGCTATTTCTGCTAACTATTGTTTAATTCATAACTATTGAATCTAGGCAACCTAACTGATACGTTCAAAAAAGCATTTCGAGTTCTGAGATACTCCATGATACAAACCAAACGACATACCCTTTAAGTTTTCCTAGAAATTGAGGTGACAGTTTGGATTTGATGCTAATGATGTGTCAGATGAATCTACTATTTGTATAACAAAAGTCAAAGAAATGTATCGATCTAAGCTACTTTTCTAAACTATCATCATCCGAGCTGGATCCTGAAAATAAAGTGCTTCAGTTGGAGATACTCAGTTTCGAATATCAAAAACCCAAGATCTCTTCTATTTATTTATTTATTTGAACACATAAATATTGGTACAAAGGGGCACCGGATACATATGCGCCACACAAATCTCTTTTGATTTGTGTGAGGGCTGTGATACTATCCAGGTGCCCAAACTGAAGCAGGTGGTTTTCTTAGGGGACCACACCCGGAGTCTTTGACCTGAAGGTCTGATCCACAAGGCAGTGGAGCATCGTGAGGAGATGTAGTCCCATGGTAGCCGGTGACCAACGATTGATTCATACGTCATTTGTTCCTTCAGGATACTGGAGCCAGCCCATATACACCATTGGTTTGGAATGAGGGTTTTCCAACTCCCCTAGGTAGACACTCCACATCCACCAATCCAGTTAAAGCACCGGACACTCGCTTTTCGTCCTGTTAATTTTGTGAACAACAGTAATGCCACGAGAAGGCAGTGAGTAGGACTTGTGTGGCAGAGGCTATATACGCTTGTCCATGTGAGAGCATTTGGAGAGGGAGAGCGGACTTCCCTCAATCTCGGCCGTACCAGGGTATTTGGGGGCACAAGATCTCTTACCTGAAGATATTTAAAGACTGTCTGTGTCCATCCATCATCATTTGATTAATCAATTTGCCGATTTACTTCAATATTTTTGTAATGTATATCGTTTCTCTTATACTTATTAGGTTCCTCTCAAAAGAAGTACAAGTGGAAAGTTTGATTTCGATTTATCATTGAATCGCATGAAAACATCTAGAAGGTAAAATTTCAAATTGTATATCTTTGTTTTAGTTTTATCATAATTATGGTGTTCTACATTACAACTTAATCAGTAGAATGTGGTTAGCATTAAAGGACTAAACAAGCGTGATGTTAGTTAACACTCAGTGATCAATCAATTGTAGTTATATAATTCGTATAAGAAGTCAGTGACGTCCTGAATCTCTCTTTGGTGACACCAGTTTGAATCCTATGGAGGGCAAATCAGTCCCTTCAAGATACACTGATACACCTTGCTGATAAGTTCCAATTAGTACAAAACCTCAGGAAAACAGGTTTTTTCTTGTTTACTACTTCTAACTACGTACGTTTTCGGTATTGAATTCGGTGGTGGTGTTGTTGTAGTAGCCTAAGTCTTAAAATAAAATGGTTGTGGAGTTCAACCAAGTCTGTTGTAGAGATATCAACTCACTGTAGACAATTGCTGAACGACTGCTCAACTTCGTGGATCAGTTGAAGTTAGATATTAACACCGTTAGTTGCCGGCTCAGTGGTCTATCGGTTAAGTGCTCCGGCGCGAGACTGGTAGGTCCTGGGTTCGAATCTCGCTCGCGAGGCGGGATCGTGGATGCGCACTGCTGAGGAGTCCCATAATAGGACGAAACAGCCGTCAAGCAGTGCTTCCAGGTTTCCCATGGTTGTCTAGCTTCAATTGACTCATGATTTCAACTATGAAGATGGTTGTGATTTATTGATCATAGGTGGTGTTTTACTGACTAGAATTAATAGTGGTGAAGAAGCTTTATATGGTTTAAATGAATGAATAAAGGGTTAATAAAGTTGAATGATCCGATGTTTCGAACGTGTCAGCTGGACATGAAACTGGGTTATTGACTCGAATTAATCCCTCAAATAAACTAATATCAAAGATAAGATCATTTTCCAGCTAGACCACCATGGAAAGCCTGGAATCACTGTACAACTGTTTCGTCTTAATATGGGACTCCTCGTCAGTGCACATCCACTATCCCACCGATCTGGCTCTCCTGTTAAACGGGATTGATCACACTCGCGGGATCGTAGAAACGCACGGATTAGGAGTCCCATACTCGGACGAAACGGCCATACAGTGCTTCCAGGCTTTCCATGATGATCTAGATTTAACTGACTTATGAATTCAACTAATAAATTACCGAATAAATATGTTCAAATGTTATAAACTATTGGAGGAAATCAGCTCTGTAGGTTACTAACTGTTAGGCTCAACTCTTTTTCATTTAATCGGCTGTTTCCAAAGGATTGCTTAGATATGATGAAATCACGAAGTTAAAGTACTAATGAGGTTATACGTAGATATTAGACGAAAATAATTTACATTGATATAGATGGTTGGAATATGTGTGTTATTTGTTGTTTATACAAAATTTATTTTATTTAGACACATAAATATTGGTACAAGGAAGCACCAGATACATATGCACCACACAAATCTCATTCGATTTGTGCGAGGGATGTGATACTGCCCAGATGCCCAAACTGAAGCAGGTGGTTTTCTTAGGGGGCCACACCCGGTGCCTTTGACCTAAAGGTCTAATCCACAAGGCTGTGGAGCATCGTGAGAAGATGCAGTCCCATGGTAGCCGGTGACCAACGATTGATTCATACACTATTTGTTCCCTCAGGATACTGGAGCCCATGTGTACCATTGGTTTGGAATGAGGGTTTTCCCACTCCCTTAGGTGGACGCGCCGTGTACACCAACCCGGTTAAAGCGTCGGACATTCGCTTTTCGTCCTTTCAATTTCGTACACGACAGTAATGCCACGAGAAGGTAGTAAGTAGGACTTCCCTGTCAGTGGTTTGTATACATTTGGCCACATGAGAGTATTTTGAGAGGGAGATCGGACTCTCCTCACTCTTGGCCATACCAGGGCATTTGGGGGCGGGTAGTATCAGATAATGAATTCTCTTGAAATTGTCTATTCAATTTGTACAGAATATAACTAACCATCACATTCAATTACTGACCTGTTTTGTATTCCCCTTTTTGTTTTCATATCGATTTTGTCAACTATCCCTTTATCAGCTCTATTTGTATGGTATACAATCATAATTTACAAAACTCCAGTGATATCAATACAGATCATGGTAAAGAACCTTCATCAGGGGTGGACGTATTAAAATCAGACAGGAAATTCAGTAGTGCAACTGTTCCTACTGATAATAATAGCAGTGATAATAATGAGAATAGTAGTCATAAATCAAATCAAACTATGACATCATTTCGTCGACGACCATCTAGTCTACGATTTACATCTCAATATCAAGAACAATCATATGAACGTAATACTATTAGTACATCTATTGTTGGTAGTTCTAATAATCGACATACATTAGCAGGTGCAAGACGACGTAATTATCCCATAGAAATTAATTCAACTGAATTAAGTTGTAGTGCACCACCATCTGGAGGTCGTAGTTTTCAACCGCATAAAAATATAACAAATCGTTTAGCAAATACAATGGCATGTACACCAGTACCACATGGTAGTTCACAACATTTGTTAGTAAATTTTGAAGTAAGTTCTTCCTTTCTTTCTTCCTTTTTTTCTTCTTTAAATGAATACTAACTTTAGTTCATTTATAGAGGCTAGTTCTATCCTCCCGTTATTGAAGTTAAGACCTGCAATTGATCAGTTGCTTTTTAGCATATGTGAGATCCTGTGAGGATCGCCTTAATATTGTCATCAACTCCGAAGCATCCATCTTTGCTAGGTTTTCATCAAGTTTTCAAACTGGTTATCTCATCTTCATTTCGAAACTTGTTGAGTATGTACAATACTGGGTGTAATTCTAGTGATGTATAGAAATTGAAGCATACGACGCTCAACAACTAAGTCCCATGTTCGAAACTTGCCCCATTCAATCCCATTCCAACACTGAAGCATGCACTCATAGAGATATACAAAACACGCAATCGTTGAAATGATCACCACCCGGTGATCAATCAATTGTAAATACATCTCAGTCCTATAGAAGGTTAGTCGCAGTCCGGATAGACCAGTGGTAACGTCTCTGACTGAAGCTTGGTGACATGGGATCGAATCCATCAGGGAGTATCAATTACCTCAAGATTACAGATACATCTTGCTGATGAGTACCAAGTAGCACAAAATCTAGGTCCAAGGTTTCCTGTTGACTACCTCCACCCACCATCTCATCTCAACATATTGCACGCAATGTCGAGTCACCTAGACTAGTGCGCGACATTTCAACTTGATCCATAGGATTCGATCTGCACTTGTAAAAATCATAACGATTTGAAATAATTTATACATTGGAGATTGTGTGAACTGCACACACACTCTCTCTCTAAATATTGGTACAAGGAAGCATCAGATACATATGCGCCTCACAAATCTCATTTAATTTGTGTGAGGGCTGTGATACTGCCCAGGTGCCCAAACTGAAGCAGTTGGTTTTCTTAGGGGGCCACACCCAGAGTCTTTGACCTGAAGGTCTGATCCACAAGGCAGTGGAGCGTCGTAAAAAGATGCAGTCCCATGGTAGCCGTTGACCAACGATTTATTCATACGCCATTTGATCCCTCAGGATACTGGAGTCCATATGCACCATTCGTTTCTAATCAAAGTTTTTCAACTCCCCTCGGTGAACCCTTCGTGTACACTAACCCGGTGAAAGCACCGGACATTCATTTTTCATCCTCTCAATTCCGTAAACGACAGTAATGCAGCGAGAAGGTAGTGAGTAGGACTTCCCTGTCAGTGTTTGTATTCATGTGGCCATATAAGAGCACCTATTCCTCAACTCTCACTTTTTGTTTGTACCCCTACTGAAATAAATTGTTGTAGTATCCTAGCAAAGTGAAATCCATTTTAACCTTACAATATAAGAGAGAGTTAGATAAAAACTAAGAATAATCAAATCAAGATGTGACTTTTACTCATCATATCATTATAAGTTCGATTTAATCATGTTGGCATATTCACAGGTCTTCTTGTGGTTGGTGAGCAAAGTGATAGCTTACTGGTTGTGGCGTCCAACTTTCAGCTACTAAGCCCCAAGCTTGAACCCATCTCTACTCATTTCGGTCTGGATAACCGAGTAGTATCACTAGATGTCACACTTGAAGTGCTATTTGATTCCTTGATTATTTGTCTTTTTTCCGACACTTCATTGTCTTTTTTAATCTGTAAACGGAAATCGGCGTTATTTATTATTCAAAGCTAGACCACCACAACTCCGCCTGTAGCTCCTCCAGGGGCTACTGCCGGTCCCAAGCCCGGGTAAAGGAGGAGGGTTGGGCATGGGGTTAGCGACCCCATCCCGTAGAAAATCAACTCGCTAAAAAAACGCTAACCAGAAAAAATCATTCAAACCATTCAAACTCTGCCCTGGGAGTAGAAGGAAAAATGACGTCTCATGATGAAAGCCGAGTTCCTTCGGAAGTCATGAGGCCGATGCACCTTCTTACAACCAGAGCGACAATTTTTATAGGTACATGGAATGTCCGGACAATGTGGGAGACCGGCAGAGTCTTCCAAATTTCTGCGGAAATGAGGAAATACAACCTGGAAGTGCTTGGAATCAGTGAAACACATTGGACGCAGGTTGGACAACAACGACTGTCTTCAGGGGAACTTCTGTTATACTCCGGTCATGAAGAAGAAAATGCCCCACATACACAAGGAGTGGCACTGATGCTGTCTAGAAAAGCACAAAATGCACTTATAGGATGGGAATCTCATGGACCGAGGATCATCAAAGCCTCCTTCAAAACAAAGAGAGAGGGCATTACAATGAACATCATCCAATGCTATGCGCCGACCAACGACTACGATGAAGACGCTAAAAACCAATTCTACGATAGGCTGCAGTCAATCTTCGAGAAGTGCCCAACCAAGGACCTGACCATTCTAATGGGAGATTTCAATGCCAAGGTTGGAAAGGACAACACTGGATACGAAGACGTCATGGGACAACATGGACTGGGAGGAAGGAACGAAAACGGTGAGAGATTTGCAAACCTATGTGCCTTCAATAAACTGGTCATAGGTGGCACCATATTCCCACACAAAAACATACACAAAGCCACTTGGATTTCACCGGATCACACTACACAAAATCAAATCGACCATGTCTGCATCAACAAAAAGTTCAGGAGGACGATGGAGGATGTGAGAACCAGAAGAGGAGCTGATATAGCATCCGATCACCATTTGCTGGTCGCCAAGATGAAACTAAAACTCAAGAAGCACTGGACAATGGCACGGACAACATCACAAAAGTTTAACACGGCCTTTCTTCGAGATGCTGACAAACTCAACGAATTTAACATAGCCCTCAGCAACAGGTTCGAGGCCTTTCATGACCTACTCAATGGAGAGGGAACCACCATAGAGAGCAGCTGGAAAGGTATCAAGGAGGCAATCGTTTCAACATGTCAGGAGGTTCTGGGCCAAAAGAAGCACCATCACAAGGAATGGATCACTGTTGGTACACTGGATAAAATTGAAGCAAGGAGGAACAATAAGGTAGCAATCAATATCAGCCGAACAAGAGCAGAAAAAGCCAAGGCACAAGCCGAATACACAGAGGCAAACAAGCAAGTGAAGAGGAGCATCAGGACCGACAAACGTAAATATGTGGAAGATTTAGCGATGACAGCGGAAAAGGCTGCAAGAGAGGGAAACATGAGACAACTGTATGATACAACAAAGAAACTTGCTGGAAATTACCGTCAACCAGAAAGACCAGTGAAAAACAAGGAAGGCAAAGTAATCAACGATATTGAAGAACAACGAAACAGGTGGGTAGAACACTTCAAGGAACTCTTGAATCGACCAGCTCCACTGAACCCACCCAACATCGAAGCAGCACCCACAGACCTCCCAATCGATATTGGCCCACCAACAATTGAAGAGATCAGCATGGCCATTAGACAAATCAAGAGTGGCAAAGCAGCGGGACCAGACAACATCCCGGCAGAGGCACTGAAAGCAAATGTAACAGCAACTGCCAAGATACTCCACATCCTCTTCAGTAAGATTTGGGACGAAGAACATGTACCAACAGACTGGAAAGAAGGACTTCTCATCAAGATACCAAAGAAAGGCGATCTGAGCAAGTGCGACAACTACAGGGGCATCACTCTCCTCTCAATACCAGGAAAAGTCTTCAACAGAGTATTGTTAAACAGGATGAAGGATTCCGTAGACGCCCAACTTCGAGATCAACAAGCTGGATTTCGTAAGGATAGATCGTGCACAGATCAAATCGCAACTCTACGTATCATTGTGGAACAATCAATCGAATGGAATTCATCACTGTACATCAACTTCATCGACTACGAGAAGGCATTTGATAGCGTGGACAGGACGACACTATGGAAGCTTCTTCGACACTACGGCGTGCCTGAGAAGATAGTCAACATCATACGGAACTCCTATGATGGACTAAACTGCCAAATCGTCCACGGAGGACAACTCACTGACTCGTTCGAGGTAAAGACCGGTGTTAGGCAAGGTTGCCTACTCTCACCCTTTCTCTTTCTCCTGGTGATCGACTGGATTATGAAGACGTCAACATCTGGAGGAATGCACGGGATACAGTGGACAGGCAGGATGCAGCTTGACGATTTAGACTTCGAGGATGATCTGGCTCTTCTATCACAAACGCAACAACAAATGCAGGAGAAAACGACCAGTGTAGCAGCAGCCTCAGCAGCAGTAGGTCTCAATATAAACAAAGGGAAAAGCAAGACTCTCCGATACAATACAATATGCACCAATCGAATTACACTTGACGGAGAAGCTTTGGAGGATGTGGAAATCTTTACATATCTGGGCAGCATCATTGATGAACACGGTGGATCAGATGCAGATGTGAGGGCGAGGATCGGCAAAGCAAGAGCAGCATACCTACAGCTGAAAAACATCTGGAACTCAAAACAATTGTCAACCAACACCAAGATCAGATTTTTCAATACAAATGTCAAGACAGTTCTTCTGTATGGGGCGGAGACGTGGAGAACTACGAAAGCCATCATCCAGAAGATACAAGTGTTTATTAACAGTTGTCTACGCAAGATACTTCGGATCCGATGGCCAGACACTATCAGCAACAAGTTACTGTGGGAGACAACAAACCAGATTCCAATGGAGGAAGAAATCAGGAAGAAGCGCTGGAAGTGGATTGAGCACACTTTGAGGAAATCACCCAATTGTGTCACAATACAAGCCCTCACATGTAATCCTGAAGGTCGAAGGAGAAGAGGAAGACCAAAGAACACATTACGCCGAGAAATAGAGACAGACATGAGAAGAATGAACAAGAACTGGAAAGAACTAGAAAAGAAGGCCCAGGACAGAGTGGGTCGGAGAAAGCTGGTCGGCGGCCTATGCTCCATTGGGAGTAACAGGCGTAAGTAAGTAAGTAAGTAAGACCACCATGGAGAACCTGGAAGCACTAGATGGCCATTTCGTCCTAGTATGAGACTCCTCAGCAGTGCGCATCCACGATCCCACTCGAGAGATTCGAACCCAGGACCTATCGGTCTCGTGCGTGCAAACGCTTAACATCTACTATTATTATTCCTTATCAATTTCCCCTTTATGTTTTTTTTCTGTTGATAGTCTGGCAACATCACGAATTGACATAAGTCAGATGACTATTGTCAGTAAAAGTACAACAAAAGTGTAATAACTTTCTTGTTTATATCTGTCATTGTTTATTTTGACCAAAATGTGACTAAATTGTTTCTTGTCTCGTTCACTATTTACACAATAGTTGTATACAAAATATTAGTTATTACTATAACTGGGAAATGATCATGTTATTGGCATCAGTTAGTCAGTCACAATGTAGAACTTCGTACGTACGTACATCAGTTCGAGTTGCCATAACATATTAGCACAGAGATGCAGTTGTCGATTCAAATCCCATAGTGGTAGAAGTAGTAAGAGTATAAGCAGTATTCTGAAAGATTAGGGTTTGAAGATGTTATTCAAGGAGTACAATCCAGTCAAATAAATTGGGAAAGAGAAAAAGGATAGGGACATGAAGAATTCAGAAGATTGAAATTTGGCAGAACACAAATAGTGGATGCACTTTCGCCATTGCAAACGATTTTGAGCCATATCATTCAAGGTCTCTAACCATCGATTGCTATCATCTCGCGAATCCCAACCAGGTAGTCTACACCTACCAACATGGCCCAGTCCACTTGTCAGTGACTTCGTGGATTTATGCCATGTTTTGGTCTGGCCGCCCCTAGCTTTGTTCCAACCTACTCCTACACCATAAAGCATTGCACGTCGAGGCAGTCGGTGGTTGGACATACGTAACACATGTCCCAGTCATCTCAACTGATGAAGTTTCACTACTTCATCAATCGATTTACCATCCTTACTTAGTACTCATTTCCTAACACGATATACGAGAAATGCTTCGAAGACTTGTATGATCAAATACTAGTAGCCTACGAATATCCTCTACTCTTATCGGCCATGTTTCACTGTCGTAAAGTAGGACGGGACGAACTGCTGCACAGTAAACCCGTCCTTTTGTTGCTAGAAGGATATCTCGCCTACGCCATAAATGATGCAAGTTGGTGAAAGCTAGATATATGAATATATCCAGTTTATTTATTGCCGAAACTTTTAATTATGATTCAACATTTCATTTATTTCTTTCGAACTTGACTTTCTCAACTATAGCCGATGTCTTGATGTAATGGTCGACCTTACACATTATGATGATTCAATCAAGATAACTTAACTGTAATAATTATTCCTCTAGGTCTTATCGTGATATGTAGGTCAGTTGAAGCCCCCAAGTGCCCTGGTACGGCCGAGAGTGAGGAGAGTCCGCTCTCCCTCTCCAAATGCTCTCACATGGCCTCGCGTATATAGCCTCTGTCAGGGAAGTCCTACTCACTGCCTTCTCGTGGCATTACTGTTGTTTACAAAATTGAGAGGATGAAAAGTGAATGTCCGACGCTTTAACCGGGTTGGTGTACACGGCGAGTCCACCTAGGGGAGTTGGAAAACCCTCATTCCAAACCAATGGTGTATATGGGCCGGCTCCAGTATCCTGAAGGAACAAATGGCGTATGAATCAATCGTTGGTGACCGGCTACCATGTGAAGTCCGATAGCCTAAAAACTGAAATATTCAACTTTCAACTCATAGAATACAGTTTCGAACTTTTCCACTTGAATCAGTTTTGACTACTGCTTACTTATTTACTTACGTTTGTTACTCCCAATGGAGCATAGGCTGCCGACCAGCCTTCTCCGACCCACTCTGCCCTGGGCCTTCTTTTCTAGTTCTATCCAATTGTTGTTCATTCTTCTCATGTCTGTCTCTATTTCTCGGCGTAATGTGTTCTTTGGTCTTCCTCTTCTCCTTCGACCTTCAGGATTACATGTGAGGGCTTGTATTGTGACACAATTGGGTGATTTCCTCAAAGTGTGCTCAATCCACTTCCAGCACTTCTTCCTGATTTCTTCCTCCACTGGAATCTGGTTTGTTGTCTCCCACAGTAACTTGTTGCTGATAGTGTCTGACCAACTGATCCGAGGTATCTTGCGTAGACAACTGTTAATAAACACTTGTATCTTCTGGATGATGGCTTTCGTAGTTCTCCACGTTTCCGCCCCATACAGAAGAACTGTCTTGACATTTGTATTGAAAAATCTGATCTTGGTGTTGGTTGACAATTGTTTTGAGTTCCAGATGTTCTTCAGTTGTAAATATGCTGTTCTTGTTTTGCCGATTCTCGCCCTCACATTTGCATCTGATCCACCGTGTTCATCAATGATTCTGCCCAGATATGTAAAGGTTTTCACATTCTCCAAAGCTTCTCCGTCAAGTGTAATTCGATTGGTGCATGTTGTATTGTATCGGAGATTCTAGCTTTTTCCTTTTTTTTATTGAGACCTACGGCTGCTGATTTGATTGCTGAGTAATAATATTATTAGGCTTTAGAAAAAACAGTAAATCTTCATTAACTGAAGTTGTTGGAACATGTATTACGTATGCTCAACCATCTCCTACCTCGACAATATTATATTTTCTTATGCATGGGTAGGCTGAAAGAAAGTTAGGAGAAAGTAAATCTGCTTTAACATCACTTCATTCCATAAGGTTATTGACTGTTGGATTGAACTGTGTTGGTACGTGTAAACTACTTGCTTGGTGTATGCATGATCACTATGATCAGTGGTTGAAAAGGTTCAATGACATGGTTTGGAACTGGTCAGAATGAAGTAGTTGCATTCACTCATATTCGTCCTTCACATGTTGAGTTTCAAAATAGTCTCATACTTTTGATTCCGTGAATCCAGTTTTTCCTTTCGAATCATATTGTCGTGGTTTAATCTTTCTCACTGCCATTGATGATGGACAGCTCACTCACTCGTTCGATGTAAAGATCGGTGTCAGGCAAGGTTGCTTACTCTCACCCTTTCTCTTTCTCCTGGTGATCGACTGAATTATGAAAACGTCGACATCTGAAGGGAAGCACGAGATACAGTGGACATCTAGGATTCAGTTAGACGATCTAGACCTCGCAGATGACCTAGCTTTTTTATTGAACACTGAACAACAGATGCCGGAGAAGACGACCAGTGTATCAGCAGCCTCAGAAGCAGTAGGTTTCAATATAAACAAACTGAAAAGCAAGACTTCGACATAACACAACATGCACCAATCAAATCACTAGTGACTGACTTGGAGAGGTAAATCCAGGAGTTCTAATGAGAAGCAGTGACCAGTGGAGTTCAAACCATGTCTGTTATGAGACAGGAACTCACTGAAGACAATCGGTGAACGGTTACTCAACTTCGTGGATCAGTTGAAGTTAGACATTAACATCAATTGGATGCCGGCTTAGTGGTTTATCGGTTAAATGCTCTGGCGCGAGACTGGTATATCCTGGGTTCGAATCTCGTTCGCGAGTGCGAGATCATGGATGCGCACTGCTGAGGAGTCCCATAATAGGACGAAACAGCCGTCAAGCAGTGCTTCCAGGTTTTCCATGGTGGTCTAGCTTCAATTGACTGACACTTTCAACGATTCAACAATATATTTTTCTAATATAAAAATCGATCTTTACTATCATTCTTATATAACTAGAAACAGTCCCTTTTCGAATTTCCGTTTTATGAAGAAGCCTACACATATGATTATTATGTATCAATAGTATAAATATGTTGATATTTTATACCTTTTTAATATAATCATGTGTTACTATTAGTAACGTGGATTCAAAGTGTGTTTGTTTTAATTTACAATTATAGTTTGTTTGTTTTACTCAAATCAATATTGATTGAATTGAATAGAGTGTACTTACTATTAATGATATCTTAATCATTATTATCAGAAAGGGTTTTGTGGAGATTTCAGTATTTTCATAGTTGAAAGCGCAAGAATGATAGGTCCTAGGCTCGAATCTCGTTCACGAGGCGAGGTCGTGGATGCTATCATCTCTCGGATCCCAACCAGGTAGTCTACACCCACTAACATGGCTCAGTTTAATTGTCAGTGACTTCATGGATTTGTGCCATGTTTTAATCTGGCCACCCCTAGTTTTTTTCAAACCTACTCTTACACCATGAAACATTGCACGTCGGGGCAGTCGGTGGTTGGACATACGTAACACGTGTCCCAGTCATCTCAACTGATGAAGTTTCACTACTTCATCAATCTATTTTCCATCATTACCTAGTACCCGTTTTCTAACAACTGTTTGAAGTGGATATTCGTATGTTGTGTTTGTGTGTGTGTGTGTGAAAGCTGTTTCAAGACTATTATAAGTTGTGGTGGAAATCGAATCCATAGGATGAAATATTGGTCTTTTCTAAGTCGTGTGGATTATATTTTTGTTTGTGTATACACTTACTAGAAGTTATTTACGCCTGTTACCCTTCGTGGAGGAGCATAGGCCACCCACCAGCATTCTTCATCCAACTCTGTCCTGGTCAATACTTTCCAGTCGCTATCTACCATTTTGATGTGTGCTTCCGATTCCCGCCTTTCAGGACTCCAAGTTAGGTATTGGTTTGTGATGCAGTTCGATGATTTCCTTAATGTGTGTCCTGTGCACTTCCAATGTCTTTTCCTAATTTCATCTTCAAATGGAACCTGGTTTCTTCTCTGCCATAGTAGGGTGTTGCTGATGGTATCCGGTCAACGGACATTCAGTATCTTACGTAGACAATTGTTTATAAACACTTGTACCTTTTTGATGATGGTTGTGGTATTTCTGTAAGTTTCAGCTCCCCACAATATGACTAAATGTGTTGACATTTGTACTGAAGATTGTGGCTTTGATATTGCCTCGAAGACAGTTTTTCTGAGTTTCATATGTTGTTCAACTGTAGGGATGCTGTCCTTGCTTTGTTAATCCTCACCTTGACGTCTGCATCAGATCCTTCACGTTCGTCTATGGTGCTACCCAGATACGTGAGTGTTTCCACCTCTTCCGGAGTTTCTTCACAAAGTGTGCTTGTATTGGTGTTGTCTGTGTTGAATTTGGGGATATCGCTTTTTCCCTTGTGTATGCTGAGGTCTACTGCTGCAGAGACTGCTGCTACACTGGTTGTCTTGACCTGCATTTGTTGATATGTATGGGCTAGAAGAGCTAGGTCATCTGCAAAGTCCAAATCGTCTAGTTGCTTCCAAACTGTCCACTTCATTCCGTGCTTCCCATCAGATGACAGGTCCAGCTGCCTTCACATTCTTGATTTGTCTGATGGCCATCTTGATTTCTTCGATCGTTGGTGGAGTGACATCTATAGGAAGGTCTGTAGATGTTGCTTCGATGTCTCTCTGGTCTCTCTGGTTTACTAAATTTTCCTGCCAGTTTCTTCGTCGTGCCATATAGTTGTTTCATATTTCCTCCTCTTGGAGCTTCTTCCTCTGTCGAGGTCTTCATTATCCAATCGACCACCACCAGAAGAAACAGAAAGTGGGAGAGTAGATAGCCTCGTCTGACTCCGGTCTTTACTTGGAATGCGTGTGTCAGCTGTTCTGGAAGCTACTGTGCATCGGAAATTCTTCATTCTGATTTGTTATGACTTTTAATCTTAATTTGTATAATCTTTTTTATTGATTTAGGTTTAAACTATTGTCAATTCCCGTGACATTCTGTAGACAGTCAGCAGATCACTGCGTTTATTCTAAGTTTCATTCTAGTTGACTTGTCTGTAATCTTGAATTTACTGATAATGTTCATGGGTTTTAACCCAAGTCACACAGTTGTAACTGACCTCCACAAATAGCTTTCATAGTTCACTTGGTAAATAGCCCATAAAATCCTAGAACTAGTTAAGTGGTTATTTAATTATTTATTTAAATACATAAATATTGGTACAAAGGGGCACCGAATACATAAGCGCCGTACAAATCTCATTTGATTTGCGTGAGGGCTGTGATACTGCCCAGGTGCCCAAACCGAAACAGGTGGTTTTGTTAGGGGGCCAAACCCGGAGCCTTCGACATAAAGGTCTGATCCACAAGGAAGTGTGGCATTGTGAGGAGATGCAGTCCCATGGTAGGCGGTCACCAACGATTCATTCATACGCCATTTTTTTCGTCAGGATACTGGAGCCAGCCCATGTGCACCATTGGTTTGGAATGAGGGTTTTCCAACTCCCCTAGGTGGACTCGCCGTGTCCACCAACCCGGTTAAAGCGTCGGACATTCGCTTTTGGTCCTCTCACTTTCGTAAACAACACCCGTGGTGCGAGAAGTCAGTGAGTAGGACTCCAATGACAGAGGCTATATACCCGTGGTCATGTGAGAGCATTTGGAGAGGGAGAGCGGACTCTCCTCACTCTCGGCCGTACCAGGGCATTTTGGGGCGGTTAAGTAGTGGCTATGTTCTGACTTATAAGTGTTAATGGAAGGCTCTTAGTCACACATTGTATTGATTTGTCAATCTATTTGACATAGTATCCTCGTTCACTTGTGTCCACACTGTAAATTGATCGATAAAATTTGACCGTCATTACTCAATGAACAATCAATTGTACGAAATTATCTGACTCTATTCCTAAACATAGAGAAGTTCCTCAGTTTGTTTAGGATTTGACCTATCCAAGTTCTTGATCCTTTACATCATTTAGATCAACAGTTGTTGATCTCTTATATTGTTTCTTGATCTGATTTTCGAATTAACCTTATTACAGATCAATAATGACTCGAAATATATAAACATTTACTGAACCAATTCATAATCTTATTGATTGACCTACGATGAATGACTTTAGAAAACTGATCTATTTCACCCCCCCCCCCATACCCCATCCTTTATATCCAATCTATTCTCTTTTACGAATCACATATACATAGTATATTAAAGTTAAACGAGAAACCCGGTAAGTAGTGGATGTTTAAAGTAATGTAATCAATAAAGGTTTATAACTTAATCAATCAATTTATCACTTATACTTAGTTACTGGTTGACATTTTGTTTTAGCAAGATATGTTTTTTTTTATATGAAATGAGGTTGTCGACCCTATCTATGCTCAACCGTCTTCCTTTATCCAGGCTTGGGAAGCGGCAGTAATTCTAGAATAGTTACAGGTAGAGTTAATTGTACTTACTATTGTAATGTTAACCTTATCAACATCATTGTTCACTTGACACCGTTGGATGCCGGCTAAGTGTTCTATCGGTTAAGTGCTCTGGCGCGAGATTGGTAGGTCCTGGGGTTCGAATCTCGCTCGCGAGGCGGGATCGTGGATGCGCACTGCTGAGGAGTCCTATAATAGGACGAAACGGCCTTTGTCCAGTGCTTCCAGGTTTTCCTTAGTGGTCTAGCTTCAATTGACTCACGCTTACAACTATGTCTATATGTAGTTTACTACTTACATATTATAATTAACTAATAGTGCAATTGTTACTTAGTTTCCAAGATGAAGATAGCAGATGAGCTAGTTGCATTGTAGATAACATTGGAATTCATGACTTGCATTACTTTCCATTGACATCAAATGCCATGGTATAGCCGAAATTGAGGGGAGTCAGCTCTCTCTCTCCCTCTAAATGCTCTCACATGGCCAGGCGTATATAGCCACTATCAGGGAAGTCTTACTCACTGCCCTCTCTCGGCATTACTGTCGTTTACGAGATTGAGAGGACGAAAAGTGAATGTCTGGTACTTTATCCAAATTGGTGGATATGGAGGATCCACCTAGGGGAGTTTGGAAAACCCTTATTCCAAACTAATGGTATACATGGGTTTGAGAATCGTGAAGGAACAAATAGTGTATGAACCAATTGTCAGTCACCGCCTACCATGTGACTGCATCTCCTAACGTTTCCCCACTTCCTTGTGGATTAGACCTTTATGTCAAAGGCTCGGGGTGTGACCACCTAGGAAAACCACTTGCTTCGGTCTGGTAATCATCTGGGCAGTATCACAGCCCACACATAAACCGAGTGACTTGTGTGGTGCATATGTATTCGGTGCCTCTTGGTACAATTGTTTATGTATTCACATAAATAAATATATACAAAAAGTAACGAAATTCTAGTCTGATTTATCCTGTGCGGTTATCACATATTGTAAATATTAACCGGGTAAGTAATAGTGAGGTTAGACGCAGGGTATTAGGGAATGATGGTAAATCAGTTGATGAGGTGATGAATCTTCATCGACTGAGATGGTTGGGCCACGTGTTACGTATGCCTGAACATCGATTACCACGACGCGCAATGTTGACTAGTGTAGGGGATGGTTGGAAGAGAGTTAGGGGCGGCCAAACCAAAACATGGCATCAGAGTTTGAAGTCACTAACTTCTAGTCTGAGCCATGTTGGTAGATGCAGACTACTTGGTTGGTGTCCGCGTGACCATCGTAACCAATGGTTGGAGACTCTGTGTGACATGGCTCAGAATCGATCACAATGGTGTAGGTGTATACACTCTTTATCTTCCCTTAAACCTTGAGATTAAAATTGCTTCATAACTTTCTTCCTCCCTATACTATATCCTTATATACAACCTTTCTTTATATACTACCATCACTAAATTAACTATATCTATGAATCCGGTGTTGATCTTGTTGTGCTGATGAGGTGTGGCAACTTGGACCGATGCATTTATGTGTCTGGTCCTACGTTGTAGCTGACAGACTGACAATATTAACCATTAGACAAAATTTAGTCAAGGTAAAAGGATACATTGGAAAAGTACGCTAATCATTGTTATTAATGATGATTCTATATTAAAAATACATTGTTATCGATTATCATAATAATATTATTATTTAAACACATAAATATCGATACTAGGAAGCACCAGATACATATGCGCCACACAAATCTGATTTGATTTGTGTGAGGGCTGAGATACTGCCCAAGTGCCCAAACTGAAACAGGTGGTTTTCTTAGGGGGCCACACCCGGAGCCTTTGACATAAAGGTCTAATCCACAAGGAAGTAGTGAAACGTTAGGAGATGCAGTCCCATGGTAGCCAGTGACGAACCATTGGTTCATACGCCATTTGTTCCCTCAGGATACCGGAGCCCATGTGTACCATTGGTTTGGAATGAGGGTTTTTCAACTCCCCTAGGTATCAGAGAAGTAGCAATTACTGATCTAATTTAAAAGTTGAATTCATGAGTCAATTAAAGCTAGACTGTTATGGGAAACCTGCAAACACTGACGGCCGTTTTGTCCTAGTATGGGACTTCTTTGCATTGCGCATTCACTATTCTACACGCGAGATTCGAACTCAGGACCTATCGGTCTTGCGCGCGAACGCGTAACCTCTAGATATTATTCACTACTCAACGATCAGATAATCTACATATCTCTATCCAACACGAGGATCAAATATCTTAGTGATAATGTCTTAAACTGTAAAACTCAGTGATCCCGATTCAAATCCCATAGGAACCATCAGTTCACCCAAGACTTCAGATATCTCTTCTTGACAAGTCCCAACTAACAAAAAGCTTATTTCCAAAGTGTTCTGTTATCTATTCCTTAGCTGGATAACAGGAACTAGTTATACTATCTACCTGACTAAAACCTCTATAGCTACAAATAATTTTAATC
Source organism: Schistosoma mansoni (assembly GCF_000237925.1). Taxonomy (NCBI): domain Eukaryota; kingdom Metazoa; phylum Platyhelminthes; class Trematoda; order Strigeidida; family Schistosomatidae; genus Schistosoma; species Schistosoma mansoni. The sequence goes on from NC_031496.1 coordinate 2,183,365, forward strand.
TCTATATCCATTACCAACTGAAGATTGTTGAATTATAGTTGTACATTTTGTTTAAGATCCATTTGCTTTTTCTGAATACTGGCAGGTATCAAAAATTAAGATATTTCCCTGAACTGACATTTTAAGTATGCAGTGAATATTACTTACTTACTTACGCCTGTTACTCCCAATGGAGCATAGGCCGCCGACCAGCATTCTTCAACCCACTCTGTTCTGAGCTTTCTTTTCTAGTTCTATCCAATTATTGTTCATTCTTCTCATGTCTGTCTCCATTTCTTGGCGTAATATGTTCTTTGGTCCTCCTCTTTTCCTTTGGCCTTGAGGATTCTATGTGAGGGCTTGTCTTGTGATGTAGTTGAGTGCTTTCCTCAATGTGTGTTCTATCCACTTCCAGCGCTTCTTCCTGATTTCTTCCTCCGCTGAAATCTAGTTTGTCTCCCACAGTAACTTGTTGCTGATAGTGTATGCAATGAATATTACTTCCAACATTTCTTAGACACATTTTTCTAACAAAAAAATTTATATTTCACTTGGTATTGTTTGCTTGTATCATCCTAACGGTACTGGGTTCGAGTCCAGGATACAGGTACACCCCGCTGGTGAGTCCTACATAGGACGAAATGCGCGTCAAACTGGATTCCACTGCTGGTCGCTATCCATCTATGCTTATAAAAACTATATTTGTTGTTTACATACAATCACGAAATCACTGTCATAAACATGTTAGTTTTTAAATTCACTTAGTATTGTTTGTTTGAATCTTCCCATTGACGTGTTAGGACTAGCAACTGGTCAGTCTCTAATTGACATATGTCAATGGGAAGATTTAAACAAACAATACTAAGTGAATTTAAACTTCACCCCATTGCACAAGCAAGTAGCTAACAGGACTCAGTGGCCGAGAGGATAAAGCGATGGCGTTTGAAGCGAAAAGTTCTGGATTCGTGTCCCAGAGTGAACAACAACAAATCTGAGGTGCAGGCACATCCAGCTGACGAGTCCGAAATAGGACGAAACGCGCGTCAAACTGGAATCCACTGCTACCCACTATCCATCTTTGCTTACCATGTCAGTTTTTGTTGGTTTGTAAAACAAGAAACAGACAATCTGGAACGTACAAATATACATGATTCCTCCTGTTTTTCTTTTCAATACACAGTAATACAAGCACTTTTAGTGAATATGATTCCAATTCTGGTGATTTATGCCTTTCTATCGTTTTGTTTATGATTATTATGATTGTTTAGAAAAAAAAGAAGAAGGAGGAAGCCTATTTTCTTCTTGATTCATACACTAGTAGTTTACATGTGATACTATTGTGTATATCACATGATCTAAGTATAAAATTCTTTTCTGATTCTTTATTTCTTCCTTCCTTCCTTCCTTTTATTGTTCATTAAATTATTTAATAGTTGAATTGATGAGTCAATTAAAGATAGATCATTATGGAAAACCTGTAGGAACTAGATGACCATTTCGTCGTAGTATTGGATTCCTCCGTGTCTGTTGTGAGATAGTAACTCATTGAAGACAATGGTGGATGTTAGCGCAATTTTGTGGGTTGATTAAACTTACACGTTGACAGCGTTAAACGCCGGCTGTCTCAGTGGTCTATGGGTTACGCGTTCGCGCGCGTGACCGAAGTCCCTGGGTTCGAATCTTGCGTTCAGGGTCGTGGGTGCGCACTGCTGGGGAGTCCCATACTTGGACGAAACGGCCGTCCAGTGCCTCCAGGTTTTCAATAGTGATCTAACATCAATCGGTTCATGATCTCAATCAGAAATATGATAGTAATCCGTAGTTTTTTGAACTGATCATATGTAAGCAACTAAACAAGACTCATATTGAATTCGAATCGTAGATTTGGATTCTACTAAATAACATGAGATACTATTTAGTTAATTTTACCATAGCCTAATGGTTTATATTTTTCAAATTTACTTGAGAGAGTATGCTAACAAGCATCCACTATCCTGCACTCGCGAGATTCGAACCTAGGACCTACCAGTCTCACGCCAGAGCACTTAGCTGATAGACCACTGAACCGGAATCCAACGGTGTTAATGTCTAACTTCAACTGACCCACGAAGTTGAGCAACCGTTCACCAATTGTCTTCAGCGAGTTGATATCTCACAACAGATGTGGTTTGAACTCCACTGGTCAATGCTTCCCACTAGAACTCCAGGATATGTATCTTGAAGTCAATCTGTTAAGTGCTCTGGCGCGAGACTGGTAGGTCCTGGGTTCAAATCTCGCTCGCGAGTGCGGGATCGTGGATGCGCACTGCCACTGAGGAGTCCCATAATAGGACGAAAAGGTCGTTCAGTGCTTCCAGGTTTTCCATAGTGGTCTAGCTTCAATTGACTCATGATTTCAACTAGTTGTAATGTATTAAAAACTGGTAATATTAACCAACAAAGTGATTCTTATTAACCCTATAAAGCTATTCATTATTGATAGATCAAATCTTCGATAGTTAAGTTTATTATTTATTTAATGACTCTAACAAATGGTGATAGGGTTCGAATCCACACTTTTAATATTTGAAAACTAACTATTTCAAGTCAACAATCTAGTGTTCTTGTTGATTATAGTTTGTCAAGTCAATTTTACGACGCTCCTCTAAGAGCAGTTCTGCTGTATGCTTCGAAAACCTGGTCCTTGTAATCTGATCCTGTTCGACCTCTCTCTATGGGTTCAATCATTGTTATCTTTAAAGAATTGCTAACAACCAGTAGCAATACGACGTTAGTAATCCCAAGGTACGGGAATTAGTATTTGATCACAGAGACAATAGTTCAACCCTTACCGCCATCTTGAAACACTGGCTTAGATATGTTTAACAAATATCACACAGATGGCTTTCATACTACGTACTATTTTTTGACTCTGAGACTATGTAGAAAAGGTAGGGATCTGGTCAGCTTATCACATTGCTTTGTATAATAGACTTATGTCTTCCAGTTCATCACGAATCCCCCGGTCGTGGTCGGAGAGATGGTACAATCCACTGACTCAACATCTTACATGATTCCTTAAAAAAACAATTTCACACGACCTCACGCATATTTCTACCTATGATCCTTAATATTTGTTTCCCCTTCACATCTATATATTATGTATTTTTGACTTTATTGTTGTTTTGATTCGCCCTCCAAATACACACACACAGGAAAGTATGCTCAATGGACGTATACATCCAGTTGGACAAGTTGAAGGATTTTCAATTGAATTAGGCGCTAGTGGTTCATTCTATCCAAATCATATACGTCTTCCAATGAAAGCATATTTTTTTAATTTATCCGATGATAATGCACCGTCACCTTATTTAGGCTATGCTGATTTAAAACAATTACCTAATAATAAAGGTTATCATATACCAAAGAAAGGTTCCATTCAAGTAAGTTTATTGTTGTGTTTCTTTTTTTTCATTTCCTTATTATATGTGGATAATTTCGGCCCCCATATGCACCGGTACGGCCGAGAGTGAGGAGAGTCCGCTCTCACTCTCCAAATACTCTCATATGGCCACGCGTATATAGCGTCTGCCAGGTAAGTCCTACTCACTGCCTTCTCGCACCACGGGTGTTGTTTACAAAATTGAGAGGACGAAAAGCGAATGTCCGGCGCTTTAACCGGGTCGGTGGACACGGAAAGTCCATCTAGGGTTGTTGGAAAACCCTGATTCTAAACCAACAGTACATATGGGCTCCAGTATCCTGAAGGAACAATTGGCGTATGAATCAATCGTTGGTTCCCGGCTACCATTGGGACTTCATCTCCTCACAATGCCCCACTGTCTTGTGGATCAGACTTTTAGGTCAAAGACTTGAATCAATATATACATGTATCAGGTTCCACTTTTTGTTTAACTGACTGACTGACTCATCTGTACACAGATCGAAAGTAGAATTAACTAACTTTTAACTTTGAAAATTATAAAGGCTTTAGCCTCCCTATAGAAGACTGTGAATTCTGTCGAGATCATAGAGATGTGTCTTGTTAATGATTGAAACTGTCAAACAGAATCATGAAGTCATTATCTATGTTAAGCCAGTTAACTTGGTGACTACATTCATACTTAATCATAAAGGAAACTAGCCTATAAATTGCAGTATCCATTAATATTGTTACGACTCCGGTCTCAGCTGTTTACGTTGGGGAAATTCAGTTGACAAATGAACTCAATAGTATAAAATCTTCAAGGTAGTAACCAGATTTAGTCAAAATTTACCAAGATCAGCCCCTGTGGGTTGATGTCTAATATGATCTGAACATAGTCCCAGAAAGTTCACTTGGCCCTTATCAAGTTGTATTATCTGTGAGGAAGGCGAGATGTCCTCCCAGAGGCCGAGTTTAATCCGTAGCAGTCCTTTCTTTATTACTGTATGGCTGTGAAACATGTTCTGTTAATTTAGAAGTTATGTGCATGTTTTCAGTCATAGATATCTTCTAAACACTGTTTTCATATCGTCGAATTACTGATTAAACAATACTGAAGTTAGGTATAGGGTACTAGGAAAAGATGGTAAAATGACTGATGAATTGGTAAATCTTCCTCGACTAAGGTGATGAGGACATGTATCTATCACTTAGAACTAACTACCGCCCTTTTCAAAAGCGAATGTTCGGCGCTTTAACCGGGTTGGTGGATGTGGAGGATCTACCTAGGGGAGTTGGAAAACCCTCATTCCAAACCAATGGTGCACATGGGCTCCAGGATCTTGAGGGAACGAATGGCGTATGAACCAACTGTTGGCCACAGGCTACCATGGGACTGCATCTCCTTACGATGCTACACTGCCTTGTGGACTAGACCTTTAGGTCAAAGGCTCCGGGTGTGGCCCCCTAAGAAAACCACCTGTTTCAGTCTGGGCACCTAGGCAGTATCACAGCCCTCACACAAATTGAATGAGATTTGTGTGGCGCATATTTATCTGGTGCTTCCTTGTATCAATATTTATGTGTTTAAATAAATAAATGGTGCTTCCTTTTCAATTGGCAATATTTTCTGATGCAAGAGTAGATTGGAAAGCAATTAGAGTTGACCAAATTAAAACATGACATCGAAGCATAAACTTATTGACTATTGGTCTGAACTATGCTGGTAGATGCCAACGAATTGGTTTGGGGACTTAAACTGACATGACTCAAAATCGGTAACACTAATGCAAATGTATTCACTTTTTATCTTCTTTTTCAATCTTAAGTTCTTTCGTACACACACACACACCTTTTAATTCCGATTTTTTAAACAATATTCTCAGTAAGCAAAGATGGATAGTGGCTAGCAGTGGAATCCGTTTCGTCCTATTTGGGACTCCTCAGCTGGATGTACCTGCACCTCAGATTTGTTGATGTTCACTCTGGGACTCGTACCCAGTACCATTTGCTTCAAACGCCATCTCATTATCCACTCGGCCACTGAGTTCTGATAGCCACTTGCTTGTGCAATGGGGTCGAAGCAATACGCACAGTATGCACATATGCCAATTAGAGACTGACCAGTTGCAGTCCTAAAACATCAATGGAAAGATTCAACCAAACAATACTAAGGAATTTAATATTCTCAGTGTTTAATCTTTATCATTATCATTGCTACTATGATTATTTCAACTTCTTCATTATTTTTATTATCAGAAGGGGTTTTGTGGAGATTTCAGTATTTTCATAGTTGAAAGAGTGAGTCAATTGAAGCTAGACCACCATGGAAAACCTGGAAGCACTGCTTGACGGCCGTTTCGTCCTATTATGGGACTCCTCAGCAGTGCGCATTCATTCATTATTTATCTCGTTATTCTAATGTAGTATGGCGACTTGTACTAATACACATATTTCTTAGACTCTATGTTGATTATAACTAACTTAAGATCTATTCGATCTACTATTTATTTATTTAAACACATAAATATTGGTACAAGGAAGCACCAGATACATATGCGCCACACAAATCTCATTTGATTTGTGTGAGAGCTGTGATACTGCTCAGGTGCCCAAACTGAAGCAGGTGGTTTTCTTAGGGGGCCATACCCGGAGCCTTTGACTTAAAGACCTGATCCACAAGGCAGTGGAGCTTCGTGAGGAGATACAGTCCCATGATAGCCCGTGACCAACGATTGATTCATATGCCATTTGTTCCCTCAAGATACTGGAGCCCATGTGCACCATTGGTTTGGAATGAGGGTTTCCCAACTCACTTAGGTGGACTCGCCGTGTCCACCAACCCGGTTAAAGCACCGGAGATTCTCTTTTCGTCCTCTCAATTTCGTAAACAACACTGGTGCCAGAAGAAGGCAATGAGTAGGACTTACCTGACGGAGGCTATATACGCGTGGCCATATGAGAGCATTTCGAGTGGCAGAGCGGACTCTCCCCACTCTCGTCTGTACCAGGGCATTTGGGGGCACTTCATTTCATGTTCATCTTTATGGTGTTCAATTTTATTTATTTATTCGTTAAAAACTTAAGTTGGTAACTATCTGACAAAGACTCATATCAATTGATTATTATTTACACAGATATGGAAAGCATGTGATCTCTATCTTCTTTCGATCGATCCACTTTCAGAGTGCTCATGTTTGTGTTTGTGTGTTTGAATGTTTGTGTAAATAGAAAAATTCAGAAAGTCTTGTGATTTTATTGTTTTGTTTTAGCATCTCGAGAGCGCATTTCAAATCGAAATCAACTTTTTTATTCTATTATTCTGTTTATATCAGTCAGTCAATCAGCTACAACGTAGGACCAGGCATATACATATATGCATCGGTCCAAGTTACCATATCTCATTAGCACAACAAGATAAACATCGAATTCATAGTAGTTACTTCAATGGTGGTAATATTATAAAATAAAGATTGAGTATAAGGTTATAATACAGATCTGTCTATGTTATTGATCAATATACATCTATTCTTATCGGATTGCATTTTGTGTTTCCATAGCCCCCAAATGCCCTGGTACGGCCGAGAGTGGGGAGAGTCCGCTCTCCCTCTCGAAATGCTCTCACATGCCCACGCGTATATAGCCTCTGTCAGGTAACTCCTACTCATTGCCTTCTCGCACCACGGATATTGTTTAGGAAATTGAAAGGACGAAAAGCGAATGTCCGGTGCTTTAACCGGGTTGGTGGACAAGGAAGGTCAATCTAGGGCAGTTGGAAAACCCTTATTCCAAATCAATGGTGCATATGGGCTCCAGTATCCTGACGGAAAAAATGGCGTATGAATCAATGGTTAGTCACCGGCTACCATGGGACTGCATCTCCTTACTATGCTTCACTGCCTTGTGGATCAGATCCTTAGACCAAAGGCTCTGGGTGTGGCCCCCTAAGAAAACCACCTGCTTCAGTTTGGGCACCTGGGTAGTATCACAGCCCTCACACAAATTGAATGAGATTTGTGCGGCGCATATTTATCTGGTGCTTCCTTGTATCAATATTTATGTGTTTAAATAAAATAAAATAATTCCATAGACTTGGATAATGAAGTGAACTTATATTTCACATTGTTGTAATCAGTTATTGAGATAAAATTATATCAGTAATGTATTGCTAGACGAATCTGATGTCTACATATAATTTAATAGTTGAATTCATACGTCAATTGAAGCTAGATCACCATGGAAAACCTGGGAGCGCTGGATGACCGTTTCGTCCTAGTATGGGACTCTTCAGCAGTGCGTATCCACAATCCCACTCGCCGGATTCGAACGCTTAACTTCTAGACTACCTATGCGGCTTCAAATGGTGTTTATGTCTCAGTTCAACTAATCCATGAAATCGCGCTACCGTTCCCTATTGTCTTCAGTGAGTTATTGTCTCATAACAGACCTAGTTGAATTCCACTGGTCATGACTTCTCACTTGAACTCCAGGAAATACCTCTTTTAAGCCATTCACTAGGACGAAATGGCGGTCTAGTCCTCTCAGGTTTTCCGTAGTGGTCTAGCTTGAATCGACTCATGTATTCAGCTATTGGATTACTGCAATCTCCACAAAACTCCTTTCTGATATATGTATATCGTTTTTCTATGATTATGACCATTAAGTCGAGTTATTTGTAGTGGATAATGAGGGGTTTGTCAGTACATAGCTTTCTTCTTGATTCGGGAAATTATTGTGTTATAACGAAGAAAAACTAATGTATGATTGTTGATTGACAGGTCGATCAATTGATTATCTTGACTGGCTGTTTCTGAGTAATAACTATACAAACTTTTATTGTCAAAATGGACACAGAGGGTCCACCTATGGGACTTGGGAAACCCTGATTACAAACTAATGGTGCACATGGACTCCAGGAACCTGAAGGAACTAATAGCGTATGAACCAATTGTTGGTCACCGACTACCATGGGACTGCATCTCCTGACGTTACTCCACTGTCTTGTGGATCAGATCTTTAGGTCAAAGGCTAACAGTGAGATCGAAGACTCACCTTTCGTCCAATTTGAGATTCGTCAGCCGGATATACCTGTATCATCGTGCTGCAATTCATTGTAAGCCTCGAATCCATTAGTAGTATCTTTCACTTCAAACGCCTAACGTGTTCTTCTTTGAGTTATTTAGTCTAGATAACCACTAATATATTCAACGAGTGTGAAAGTCTTTGTAAGGATTTTAGCTTCGTCTTGTTGAAACGAAAGATGTTAGGTTTGAGTTTGATCATGTACATCAATACTGGAATGTAGATATATGATGTTGACTAATCCCGAAATAAACGAGATTTGCATCCCTCATTCCACTGTTAACCAAATATATTACATTTCAATAAATACTTCTTGTATGTATGCAAAAATGGATAGTGGCTAGCGGTGGAATCCAGGACGCGCATTTCTTCCTATTTGGGACTCGTCATTAGCTGGATATACATGCATCTCAGTGTTGATGTCCATTCCGGGAACTCTAACCCAGTACCTTTCACTTTAAACTCCATCGCGTTATCCACTCGGCCACTGGATTTGAGTCCCAGAGTGAACATCAACAAATCTGAGATGCAAATACACCCAGCTAGTGACGAGTCCCAAATAGGACGAAACGCGCATCAAACTGGATTCCACTGTTAGTCACTATCCATCTTTGCTTACCATACTTGTGAATTAAGGCTATATCAAGGCAATACACACAATATGAACATATGCCAATTAGAGACTGACCAATATCAGTCCCGAAATATCAATGGGAAGATTCAAACTAAACAATACTTCTTGTATGTATTTTTATTCATTTTAATCATATAAACCATTTCATACATGATCGAATATGTTCAATCAGTTCAATGTTTCAATATCTTCGTTTATCTTTGATGCACTTTTCATTGATTTGCACTTCTCATTGATTAAAGGAAAAATACAAGTGGTAATTGGGAATGTGATATTATAGCAATTCACTGATATACATACATACATACATACATACATAAGTGTGTTAATAAGACTGAGTAAATATAGATTTGTGCAAATAGTTATACGAAGTCTGTTGTAGAGATATCAACTCACTGAAGACAATTGGTGAACGGTTGCTCAAACATTGTGGATCGGTTGAAGTTAGACATTAACACCGTTAGATGCCGATCAGCTGAGTGGTCTATCGGTTAAGTGCTCTGGAGCGAGACTGGTATTTTCTGGGTTCGAATCTCGCTCGCGAGGCGGGATCGTGGATGCGCACTGCTGAGGAATCCCATAATAAGACGAAACGGCCTTTGTCCAGTGCTTTTAGGTTTTCGATGGTGGTCTAGCTTCAATTGACTCATGATTTCAACTATGAAAATACAAATAGTTTTCTCCATGTCATCATAATGTAACAATGATCTTGAATGACTGAATTATGTAATATTGTTAACCATTGAGTTACGATTTATTCGTCTAATGACACCGTAATGATGGTGACCATATTCTAAAGGTCGTCCATTCAATACTACTACATTATGAAAATGATGTGCTTCAAGTACTGATGATGAGTACTACAGAACTCAATGAAAACCTTTGAATTGCTGTTGTTTCAATTCTCAATAAATCATTATTTATGACTGACCAAAACGTGACACAAATCCATGAAGTCACTGACAAGTGGACTAAGCCATGTTGGTAGGTGTAGACTACCTGGTTGGGATTCGCGAGATGATAACAACCGATGTTTAGAGACCTTCAATAACATGGCTCAAAATCGTTTGCAATGGCGAAAGTGCATTCACTCTTTGTGTTCTATCGAATTCTAGTCTTCTGAATGCCTCATGTCTCTATCTTTTTTCTCTTTCCAAATTTATTTCACCGGATTATACTCCTTGAATAACATCTTCAAACCCTGATCTTTTCGACTACTGCTTATACTCTTACTAATTCTACCATTATGGGATTTGGATGGACAACTTCATCTCTGTGTTAATGTGGTATGGCAACTCGAACTGATGTACGTACGTAGGAAGTTCTACGTTGCGACTGACTGACAGATACACTTTGTTTGAGGTTTACTCATCACTAAATAAAACAAAGTGAAACCACAAACCAGACTCCGACACAATCTTCCTCAGAAGTAGCTTTATTCATATTATTCAAGTTTGATTCATATCACTCATACGTGCATGTAAAATTGATCATATCAACTATCTCATATTAGTTAAATAGATCAGGCTTATCAATGTTTACTTCACCGCCAACTCGATTATCGCTTGTTGTCATAACAGTGGATTAGATTTCTCAATTCATGATGCTTTACTGAAACCCTCAACTAACTTAATATACATGTATTTTGTACATCGAAACATTCTACATACTGCAATAGATTGCAACATTGATGATGGTGTTGTCGTTGCTGTTGATCACTGGAAATTCCATCTTAAAATTACGTCAACTATCTTCATACAGTTTGATGTAATCACTCTCTAGTCAGTCAGTCAGTCAGTTACAACATAGGACCAGGCACATTTATGCATCGGTCCAAGTTGCCATACCTCGTTAGCACAACAAGATGAACACCGGATTCATAGAAATAGTTAATTTAGTGGTGGTAGTATATAAAAGATAGGTTGTATATAAAGATATAGTACAGGAAAGAAGAAAGTTATGAAGCAATTTTAATCTGAAGGTTTAAGGGAAGATAAAGGGTGTATACACCTACACCATTGTGATCGATTCTGAGCCATGTCACCTAGAGTCTCCAACTATTGGTTACGATAGTCACTCGGACCCCAACCAAGTAGTCCTCACCTACCAACATGGCTCAGACTTGAAGTTAGTGACTTCAAGTACTGATGCCACATTTTGGTTTGGCCACCCCTAACTTTCTTCCAACCATCCCAATACTAGTCAGCATTGCGCGCGTCATGGTAATCGGTGTTCAGGCATACGTAACACGTGGCGCAACCATCTCAGTCGATGAAGATTCACAACCTCAGCAAATCACTCTCTAACATTCAATGAGATTTCATTCGGTTTCTTCTAATCGAAACTGTCTTCGTTGTCTTGACGTATGTAGAAACAATGTATTTTTAATGAATATGATAACATGTGTATCTTTGTACTCTTGATTTGCTGATATAATGAGTATTCTTTTAAAGGAAGTGGATGATGATGTTTGTTTGTTTATGTTACTATGGTGATAAAGTGTCAGCTGATGTTTACACACATCTACACTCTGACTCAATATACACAACTTAGTCAACTGATCTTTTCACTCAATTGTGATTGGTAACAAAATCGTCTAATCACTATAGTCCACTCTTATTCGTTATATTTTCATTGGTTATGTTTGTTGATGATGTTGTATATTTTTGTGCATTCGATATGCCCCAATTTCGTTTAACTCATTCATCCACACTTATTTGTAAATGGTTCATTAATGTAGAAGACAGATGAATGGATGGTTGGATATTGAGATAAGATGGTAGTTGGAGGTACTTAAGCTATTCTGTGGTGTATGCTACTTATATCGACAAGCATAAGTAGTGCGTAAACACTAATCGGAAGTGGAAACACTGGCAGCAGAAGGCCAAGAAGATCAAGTTGAAAAGAAAACATAAATTGTGAACTGGAAGAATCATACTGAATTGGATGTACAAATGATGGAATTTTGCAAATGAAATATTCAATGTATGGTCATGTATTGCATATATACGGGCTCTAATTTATTTAGACTTCGCAGATGATCTGGATCTTCTATCACACACGCAACAACAAATGCAGGAGAAGACGACGAATGTAGCAGTAGCCTCAGCAGCAGTAGGTCTCAACTCACACAAAGGGAAAAGCAAGGCTCTCCGATACAATACAACATGCACCAATCGAATTATACTTAACGGCGAAGCTTTGGAGGATGTGGAAACTTTTACATATATGGGCAGAATCATTGATGAACACGATGGATCTGATGCAAATGTGAGGACGAGGATCGGCAAAGCAAGAGCAGCATATTTACAACTGAAGAACATCTGGAACTCAAAACAATTGCCAACCAACACCAAGATCAGATTTTTCAATACAAATGTCAAGACAGTTCTTCTGTATGGGGCGGAGACGTGGAGAACTACGAAAGTCATCATCCAGAAGATACAAGTGTTTATTAACAGTTGTCTACGCAAAGTACATCGGATCTGTTGGCCAGACACTATCAGCAACAAGTTACTGTGGGAGACAACAAACCAGATTCCAGTGGAGGAAGAAATCAGGAAGAATCGCTGGAAGTGGATAGGGCACACCTTGAGGAAATCATCTAATTGCGTCACAAGACAAGCCCTCACATGGAATCTTCAAGGTCAAAGGAGAAGAGGAAGACCAAAGAACACATTACACCGAGAAATGGCGACAGACATGAGAAGAATGAACAAAAATTGGATAGAACTAGAAAGGAAGGTCCAGGAGAGTGTGTGGGTTGGAGAATGCTATTTGGCAGCTTATGCTCCATTGGGAGTAACAGGCGTAAGCAAGCTCCAATTTAAATAACTGCGATAAAATAAGTCAATGATGTTGGATTCATTTCTTCAATGTATTTATGTTTGTTCGTTTATCCGAATCCTTTATTCCTCAAAATCTCAAATCTTGATTATCATATTAAGTGCACTTTTAGCTTGATCCATGTGTTTCTTTTTATTGCACGCTCATATACATATATATATATACACACACACTTTCACTCTAAGTATCATAACATATAATCGGATTATGATATTCATTCGTTCTGAGCCTTATACCAGAATCGTTATGCATGTGTGTGTGTGTGTATCCACTTCATTGTAATTGATTTACTCTTATCAATTCATGATGAAACTCATAGTTATAAACAATATGATAAGTTTAAATTCAACTTTGTATTGTTTGTTTGAATCTTCTCATTGATGTGTTAGGACTGCAACTGGTCAGTCTCTAATTGGCATATATGCATACTGTGCGTATTACCTCGATATAGCAAGTGGCTATCAGGACTCAGTAGCTGAGTGGATAATGGGATGACGTTTGAAGCTAAAGTTATTGTGTTCGAGTTCCAGAGTGAACATCAACAAATCTGAGATGCAGGTACATCCAGCTAGTGACGAGTCTCAAATAGGACGAAACGCGTGTCCAACTGGATTCCACCGCTACCCACTATCCATCTTTGCTTAATATGATAAGTTATTCACTTAGTTATTCTATTCCCTTGATTCTCAAGTAAATGCACTCGAGAGTAAGAAAGTTTTTCTAAAAAAAGGAAACTGACTATCAACTCTTATGTTTACACTTCTTAGTGGTAAATCACGAGAATTCGTTCATTGTGTATTCATGGAATCCTTATTTTGTGAGTTAAATTCAGCTCACTATATGTACCTACAACGTTAGGATTCAATCTACACTATTGAATTTATGTATTCACTTTGTATGGATCTATTTGTGCCTATAAATATCATTTAATTATCTATCGTTATATTACTGCTTCTCTCTTGGCATATTGAACTTAGACATTAACACCGTTGGATACCGGCTCGTTAGTCTAGAGGTTAATCGTTCGCGCGCGAAACCAATAGGTCCTGGGTTTGAATCCCATGGTGGCGAGATCATGGATTCGCACCGCTGAGGAGTCCTATTCTAGAAGGAAACGGCCATCCAGTGCTTCCAAACTTTCCATGGTGATCTAGCATTCATTAACTTATTAATTCTACTATATAAAAGGGCTTTACTACATTGACATATTTGTAGGAATACTACACTCCAATATGCAATACTCGCTCACTAAACAAATAGTAAAAATCCCTGATAATGTTTAATAAAACACTAATTGGACATAAAAAAAATTTCACCGGTTACCTCTGTCTTCACTTATAAAGAGATTGAAATCTTCGTTGATTTTAATCAAAAAAAGACAGACTTACATTGATGTCAAAATGGAATCAGAGTAATGAGAAGGAGATTGGTTATGAATACAGTGGTCTTGAGTGCTGTTAGAGGTATGAGGGCAGTTATTACTTCCCAGTTGCCCACACCGTGGAAGGGTTTTTCTAGAGGTACTTGAGAAGGAAATTGGATTAGAAGTGGTCTTAATGACCTGAGAGCGTGACCGCAGTGCCCAAGGGACAACTGCTTGAGGTCGATCACACACGACCTTTTTGTGGGTGATTTTTGTGTTAGTTCCCTTCTTCAAAGGACCTTACCGCCGGAGACGGATGTCCGTGGGATAAGGGAGGTGTGCATTTTTAGGGTCGACCTTTTCTAACCCCACCTCTTCTTGCGGCAAGGCATCATCGCTGTTATGCTGGCCGTCTGAAAGAAACACCTTACTGCTGTCATACCTCTGTACAGTCAGCAGTATGAATTCGCAAAATACGATTTAATGTCTGTTCAGTTAAAGCCATAACTAAATATACCTAAAATGCTTATCAGACCTCATTTCTAAAAATTAGTCATTGTAGTAATATGGAAAGATGTAGAGTATTAAAATCTTATCATTATGCTTAAAGAAGACGGTTGTTCCAGAGAATATAAACTTTTTGTTTGAGTTGTACCGTTCATCAGTCAATCTCTGAATATTTATTTTGTTCAAAATAATCGATTTTCTTTGGAGAATCCCGGTATTTTCAACCTTGAGGCACAATTCCTCTACTTTACATTTATGATCTTGCTTTAAATATTGTTATCCACCTATGAAGTACAGAGTTATGGGTATGTTACCGGATAAATCCATGAATGTTATAAGTATAGTATAGGGATTAGTTTGACTTATTTGTTATATTCGCTACCTGAATAACACAGAATACTGTTTACAGCTATAGCACTCGAACGTACAGAACGCACATAGTCGCAAATTAAAAGAAAGCCGAAGAAGTGTTTGTTGGGTTGAAATCGAAATGCACAGAAAATCATGGGTATTTATAAATATTAGCATTTGTTATTATCAACAATATAATTTAGCCAATCCACAAAGATACATTTTATGCTACTATCCAACAGTAACATGTCATGTTGATATTCTACAAAGCTCCATCACCTTCTGACTGTATGGAAACTCTTGGGCTCCTTTAGGGCCTGTAGAGGCTCCGTCGTGGTTCTCGGAAGCCGTCCCAACACTATTCTTTTAAAAAAATCATCACGATTTTTCATTTGGTATCAGCTATTAAGTAAACAGTTATCATAAATCAACCTACTTACTTACTTACGCCTGATACCCCTCGTGGAGGAGCATAGGCCGCTCACCAGCATTCTCCATCCAATTCTGTCCTGAGCCTTCCTTTCCGGTTTTTTCCAGTTGTTATTCATCCTTTTCATATCTGCTTCTATTTCCCGATGTAATGTGTTCTTTGGCCTTCCTCTTTTCCTCCTCCCTTCCGGATTCCAAGTTAGGGATTGCCTTGATCATAAATCAACAGTATATGGGAAAAAATAAAACGCTTTCCATCACTAATCAATCTATTAAAGTTGGTTTTTACAAGTTTTTCTGTTTGAAAATCGAAAACATGGACTTATAAATTCACTTAGTATTGTTTAATTCTTCCCATTGATGTTTTAGCACTGCAACTAATCAGTCTCTACATCCAGCTGACGAGTCCCAAATAGGACGAAACGCTCTTTGTCCTAAATTCCACTGCTAGCCACCATCTATCATTGACTTATAAGTTCATGTAAACGGGTTTTCGAATTTTCATATTCTCAAACACGCTGTAAAAACTTAAATAGTTCATGGGTACTCAGTACATTCATCCTTATTTATTTATTCATTTAAACACATAAATATTGGTATAAGGAAGCACCAGATAAATATGCGCCTCACAAATCTCATTCGATTTGTGTGAGGGCTGCGATACTACCCAGGTACCCAGATTGAAGCAGGTGGTTTTCTTAAGGGGCCACACGGAGCCTTCGACCTGAAGGTCTAGTCCACAAGGCAGTGGAGTATCATGAGGAGATGCAGTCGCATGGTAGCCGGTGATCAATGATTGATTCGTACGCAATTTGTTCCCTCAGGATACTGGAGCCCATATGCACCATTGGTTTGGAATAAGGGTTTTCCAACTCCCCTAGGTGGACTTTCTGTGTCCACCAACCTGGTTAAAGCGCCAGACATTCGCTTTTCATCCTTTCAATTTCGTAAACAACAGTAATGCCACTGTAAGGCAGTGAGTAGGACTTGTGTGGCAGAGGCTATATATTCGCTGGCCATGTGAGAGCATTTCGAGAGGGAAAGCGGACTCTCTCCACTCTCGGCCGTACCAGGGCTTTTCGGGGCACATTTATTCTAGTTACCATTGTTGTTTTTACTCGATAATAACACCAAAAAAAAACGTTCTGACGACTACAAACATAACATGATTTCTGCTGCTTGCTTAACTTTACCCAAGATAAAAGTCCTTCATTTTTTGGATTTCGCTTAAAAAGCCAAAGTAGTTTTCTCGATTCTGATTGCATACTTGTCTACGATAGTTTTACCCCATAAATAACCAATAAGATTTAAGGTCATAGTGAACTTCATTCTGATTGGTTATTTCGGTATACTTGATAAGCATTTTGTTATATGTTCCTATCAGAGGGGGGTTTTGTGTACATTTTAGTAATTTAATATTTGAATTCATGAGTCAATTCAAGCTAGATCACCATGGAAAACGTGGAAGTACTTAATAGCTGTTTCGTCTTGGCATGAGATTCCTCAGCAGTGTTTATCCACGATGCCGCCCTTGGAATTCGAACCCAAAACCCTTCGGTCTCGTACGCGAACGCTTAACCTGCAGACCACTGAGCTGGCCAGTATCCAACGGTGTTCATGTCTAAATTCAATCAATCTACGATATTGCGCCACCATCCACATAAATTATTTTATTATTTATTTCAACACATAAATATTGGTACAAATGGGCACCGAATACATATGCACCACACAAATCTCATTTGATTTGTGTGAGAGCTGTGATATTGCCCAGGTGCCCAAACTGAAACAGGTGGTTTTCTTAGGGGACTATACCCGAATCTTTTGTCCTAAAGATCTCATCCACAAGACAGTGGAGCATCGTGAGGAGATGCAATCCCATGGTAGCCGGTGACCAACAATTAGTTCATACGCCATTTGTTCCTTCAGGATCCTTGAGCCCATGTGCACCATCGGTTTGGAGTGAGGGTTTTCCAAATCGCCTAGGTGGATTCGCCGTGTCCATCAACCCGGTTAAAGCGTAGGACATTCGCTTTTCGTCCTCTCAATTTTGTAAACAACAGTAATGCCACGAGAAGGCAGTGAGTAGGACTTGTGTGGCAAAGGTTATATACTCGTGGCCATGTGAGGGCATTTGGGGGCGACCACCATCCACCACAGTCTTCACTGAGTTATTTTCTCACAACAGACACGGTTGAACTCTACTGGTCACAGCTTCGAGGAATTTCAAGAAATTAGACCCTTTGTTAGTCAGTTTTCGCTTCGTTATTTTTAAAACCACTCTAATATGTTTCCTTTTTTTATTTCTCAATTCTTTGTAGATTTCATACGACACGTTCTGGTAAATTATATTTACATACTGATTTACGTTTAATATTTTCACGTGATAAATTTGAATTTGATCCACGCATAGCAACTTATGAATTACGTTCATTTATTGATGCACCATCAAATCCACGTTATTCACCTAAAAAATGGTCAACACGTCAACAACAACATCATCATCATCATCAGTATACAACAAAATATCGAAAATCAATAAATCATTGATCTATATCCCTTGATCAAAACAAAAAGAGTTACCGATTCCGATGGATGGATCAATAAAAAAGCACCCAAAGAAACTTTCATTGATTTGCTTATTTTCATAAACCATTCAAGTATCTATCTATCGATCTATATAGATACTACTTATTTCCATCTATGTTTGTTGTTCATAGGCATGGGCTCCAGTTCTCATTCTTTTTTTGTGTGTGTGTTTATTTTCTTACTGTGATATCTATATTTCCTTTGGCATATTTACAGTATACACCCATATACATATATCTTGCTTTTTATTTCTCTTTATTCTTTAATATACTAATATACTATCACAGTTGTGCATTTTTGTGCCTAAGTATTCGGTGATTACTGTATAATACTACTACTACTACTACCACTACTGCTACTACCACTACTACTACAATACTACTACTAATACTACTACTAACACTACTACTACTGCCACTACTACCACTACTACTACTACTAACACTACTACTACTACTACCAGTACTACTACTACTACTACTACTACTATTCTATCTGTTTAATGTTAAGTTAAACCATTTAAAAATTGTATAATACATCATATCTTTCTGATTATTGTTTATCTACCGATTTATCATTTGTAGTTTGTTTGATAATATTCACTTTTACTGTTTTGTACGCCTTTGATGAATTCTACATAGATACATCCTCTGTTGGGGAAGAACTCAATAACATACCATTTTCATGTATGTATGTATGTATGTATGTATGTATGTATGTATGTATGTGTACTAATGGATGGTTATTTTCTTATAATGTTAAACAGAGCTTGATTTTGCAATGTTCTAATGTATATACTACTACTAATACTACTACTACTATCATTACTATTATAATTAATATTGTTATGATCACTTATATCCACATTCAATTATCCTTTTACACTTTCTTCCGTTTGTTAATCATTTGTACACTTGAGCACACATACACATACATATACACACAGACCATTTGATATACAGTTCGATCATATTGACCATTTCGTTAGAGAATACTGGTCGGCGGCCTATGCTCCATTGGGAGTAACAGGTGTAAGTAAGTAAGTAAGTAAGTAAGAATAGCATCTAATGTGAACTCATACACAGAAATGCTAGTCAGTGATGTTTACTTGATCTAATTATGATCATTATTACTTCTACTGTCATTGATCCCTTAGTGATTAGTTCTTTTCTTTTACTTTTTTCACTTCTGAAATGATCTTTCTATGTCGTTGACTTGTTGTTGTTGTTGTCCCCCATTATGGAAAGTTGTCCATGTTTTGTACTGGGATGATCGGATGTTTATTTGTTTTTGTCTTTTAAACTGGATCAATCAATCAACCTAATAACTCTTTGTGTCTTTCATCATTGTAAACTGTTAAAAAAGAAACACCCAGATGAAGTTGGGGTGTTTTCTTTTTTTTTACCTTTTAGAAGACTTTCTATCTATCATTGTGCGTCTGGATGTTTGGATTTGGATGCGATTTATGTGGGTGTGTATTTCTCTTATTCATTCCCAAATCGAATCACTTACCCCACTACTACTACTACTACTACTACTACTACTACTACTACTACTACTACTACTACTACTACTACTACTACTACTACTACTACTACTACTACTACATGACGCACACAGATTAGATACTAAACTTAATCATTTGTAATCTATATTACAATCTTATTCATATGAATGAATGTACTCACTCTTCTTTTTTCTTCTCCCAATCGTGTAACGTTTAGACGTTATGAGGGGTGTATTTTACATATACAAACAAATGGTCCGATTTGTATAGTTATATTGATGGTGATGATGGGATAGGGTAGGTAACCTATTACCCAACCCCTTCTTCTTTACCACGGGGGGCTTGAGACACTGGCAGTAGCCTCCGGAGGAGCTACAGACGGAGTTATCTTTATTTAGTAATTAGTAAATAATTATTAACTATATTGATCGATGAATGATTGAATTATGATGATCAATGAATGTATACTAGATAATGATATTGTAGAAAGAGATCAGTTTTACACTCACCAACATACATGGATTTGTTTACCAGAATTGATTTTATGATCAATTACATTGGATCAAGTTCTTTTTACAGACTATTCATTGATTTGTCAGCATTGTTTAACATACCTCTTTCGGTGTGTGTGTGTGTTTGTATGTGCTCAATGAGTTTATATTCTCATTGAATGATTGATTGTGTCAAGATCAATCATCATTCAATGTTAAGAAGAGAGATACTTGTTCTTGGTTCTTTGATTCTTTATGTCCAATAATCGATTCATCCGCACACACACACACATCCACATGCACCCACACATGCATACTCATTCGCTCACTGACATACTGTGATGCAATTTGTTTGTCTTATTTGTATATCTAATCTATGCCTTTTTTAACTCAATATGAGAATGTATTGTTTAACTACCTTCATTTGTGTGCTTCATTTGATGGGTTATTTTGTTGTTATTGTTGTTGCTGTTTTTTTTGTTTTCCTTCAGTTTTTCTTCTTTTTTTTTCATTTTGTTTATCTATTGATATTTATTTTTCTTTACTTTTATTTGTCGAGAAAAAAATTGATTGTCACAATGATTGTTGTTTGTTTGTTTCTGTGTGGTCAGAGTAATTGTGGAAGGTTCTTGGAGATACGACTGACCATCCTGTAGGATTGAGATATGGTGGTATCCTCTCTGATTGTGTATCTGAGTGATATGAGATTGAATCCATCTGAAAGCATCAGTTCCTTTTAAGAATTCAGGTATACCCTCCTGATGAATGTCAAATAGCAAGAAACCTAAGTCTATGGTTGATTGCCTCTATTGATTACCTCCAACTACCATCTTATGTAAACTGATTATTTCATAGATTTTAAATCATTTACTGACTACTTACTGATTTAAATGCATTTAGTATTGTTTGTTTGAATCTTCCCATTGATGTTTCTAGGACTGTAACTGGTCAGTCTCTAATTGGCATATGTGCATACTGTGCGTATTGCATCGATATAGCCTAAATTCCCATCAATGGAAAGATTCAAACAAACAATACTAAATGGAATTTAAACTTCACCCCATTGCACAAGCAAGTGGCTATCAGGATTCAGTAGCTGAGTGGATAACGCGATAGCATTTGAAGCGAACGGTGCTGGGTTCGAGTCACGGAGTGAACATCAACTCTGAGATGTAGGTACATCCAGCTAATGACGAGTCCCAAATAGGACGAAACGCGCTTTGTCCTGGATTCCACTGCTATCCACTATCCATCTTTGTTTACCAGGATAAACAAAGTGATTTCTTATAGGAAAAATCTTCAGTTCATATATGTATATTACTAAGCGGAGGTTAACTACTTGAAAAGTTTGTTTGGGCGAGACTATAATTCATGGACGAGCCAATCAGAAGCGTTTGAAGGATTTCAAGGTCACGGCGCCTATTTCAGTACCTGATGCTCATGTACATCGGTTCACAGAGAATTTAGAGAATACTTGACAATTAAGCGGCTATAACAAATGAAACTACTAAGAAGTTGCTGTATTTGTAATTACGAGTATTAAATGACTTGTAGACCTTGTGCAGACTATCGTGATGTTGTCCTCCGATGTGATATATATGTTGAAGGAAGACGTTTGCTAGAATGAGAACCTTTATCGCTCGATCCAGATTGAGACTAAGGCATATTATAATAATTGCCGCCAACTGTATAATAAAAGCACCAGTGACATTGGCTGCAATAATCGCAGATGTTACTGAAGCTTCGGCTGTTCCGCGGTATGAGTATTTTAGGGACATATTCATAATAAAAATGATAAACTTACAGAACCGGAGTACACAAACAATAACGAAGCTATGTGGTCGAGGCTGATAGGGTTTTTATGACCTTATCATGGCTCCAGAGACCAACTATTATGGAGCCATATGGATGAGTTCGTCTACCTTATGCATTACGATTTTAGAACTTTTGAATCTTTTTCTAATCTTGACAAGTTTTGGGATCATATAAAAGAAGTGTATTCACTCTCATTCTTTAGTGTTGTATAATATATTTTTACTCTATGCTGACTGTTTATTGATTGGCCAACATTTCTCAAGGTCACTTAAGATTCATTCAAAGGTCATTCATAAATTGTTGTCTCGCCGTTTGTTTGTGTTGAGCTGCAAGTTCGAACCTCTTAAAAACGATTTCTCTTGAAGCTATTGGTTATAGAAATTCATAATTGGTAAATAAGTTATGTGCTTTGATGGCATTGTTGTAAACAATAATCAATAAGTGTTTCAACTCCCCTAGGTGGACTCGCCGTGTCCACCAACCCGCTTGAAGCGCCCAGCATTCGCTTTTCGTCCTCTTAATTTCGTAAACAACATTAATGCCACAAGTGGGTAGTGAGTAGGACTTTCCTGACAGAGGCTATATACGCGTGGCCATTTGAGAGCATTCCGAAAGGGAGAGCAGACTCTCCCCGTATCAGGGCGTTTGGGGGCTTCAAGGCGACAATATATAACCCATTGCAATGATTAAATTAGGATAGGATAGACTTAAATATAGTAAT
Organism: Schistosoma mansoni; assembly: GCF_000237925.1. Lineage (NCBI taxonomy): Eukaryota > Metazoa > Platyhelminthes > Trematoda > Strigeidida > Schistosomatidae > Schistosoma > Schistosoma mansoni. Next base: position 2,206,082 of record NC_031496.1, read on the forward strand.
GATATGGTGAATTGATTCGTTTAATTTTTGAATCATCATATATCTTTCAATGTTCTCATAGTAAAGAAGTAATTCACTATGCTGTTATATTAAAACTAGTTCAGGAGATCGATCGGTTGTGTTCTACATTTTTTTGTGAACTGACTTATGCCTGTTACTCCTCATGGAGGAGCCTAGACCGCTCACCAGCATTCTCTATCCAACTCTGTCCTGGACAATCCTTTCCAGTTGTTATTCATTCTTTTCATAACTGATTGGGGGTATATTACAGTTAGACAGAAATAGTGTGACCAACAACTAACGTCAAAGTCACACCTCACAGTCAGCATCTAACGTGGATTACTCCTTCATCATATCAAAGTACTATGGATGCTATGAAGACCGTATAACTCAAACGACGTTATTACAAAAGGATTATAATAGTTTAGGTAGATACAAGCGAAAGTGTGACCATCACCATAGCATGAACCAGTCCATGACATACGATTAAATGATGCGCGTTGGTTTTCCTTGACATTGAGATGGATGGATGATGTGTTCGATATTGAGTGACCCAAGTGTCAGATTATTTGGTTAGGTCTCAGTGACATTTCATTGATCTTACAAGTTGATTTCCTTTGTTACTATGCTATATATATACTACTTAAATGGGTAACTTTTGCGTTTTATTTTTCATTTCTTTCTATATGATAATCACATTTCAAATGATACTTACTTACTTACGCCTGTTACCCTTCATGGAGGAGCATAGGCCGCTCACCAGCATTCTCCATCCAACTCTGTCCTGGGCAATCCTTTCCAGTTCTTTCCAGATGTTATTCATCTTTTTCATATCTGCTTCTATTTCCCGACGTAATGTGTTCTTTGGCCTTCCTCTCTTCCGCTTCCGTTCCAGATTCCAAGTTAGCGCTTGCCTCGTGATGCAGTATGGTGATTTCCTTAATGTATGTCCGATCCACTTCCCACGTCTTTTCCTAATTTCCTCTTCGGCTGGAAGCTGGTTTGCCCTTTCCGACAAAACGCTGTTGCTGATAGTATCCGGCCGGTGAATTTTAATCATTTTGCGTAGACAACAACTGTTTATAAATACTTGTACCTTCTTGACGATGGATGTAGTGGTTCTCCATGTTTCAGCTCCATACAGTAGGACTGTCTTAACGTTCGTATTGAAGGTTCTCACTTTGAAGTTATTGGGCAGTTGTTTTGAGTTGCATATGTTCTGAATTGTAGAAATGCTGCCTTTGCTTTGCCAATTTTTGTGAACATGACATTATATACATTGTGTTTGCTCAGTGGAATAAACGTGGCTACCAAATTGATTATTCGCTTAAGTGAACCGGTGTCCAAATCTCTAACCGAATGAAACTTAAAAATAGCGACAACTGACCTAGTGCTTATATATTCATTAGGATATTGACAATGGATTTCTAAGTAGTGTCATGTTTATTTAATTGTTAGCAATGGTGAGATTCGGTAATTAAGTATGCTAAGAAGCTCACTAGCTTGGTCTTCTGTTATTAATACTTACTCCTGTTACTCCTCGTCGAGAAACATAGGCCACGCGCCAGCATTCTCCATCCAACTCTGTCCTCCAAAGTCCTTACCAGTCACTATCCATCCTTTTTGCGTCTACTTCTAATTCCCAACTCAGTATGCTCTTCGGCCTTCCTCTTTTACGTTTGCCTTCAAGATTCCATGTAAGCGCTTGCCTCGTGATGCAGTTCGATGATTTCAGCAATATGTCCATTTTCATCATCTTTCCCTAATTTCATCTTCCAATGGAACCTGTTTTATTCTCTCCCACAATAGGTTGTTGTTGATGTTATCCGACCAATGCACATCCATTATCTTACGTAGACAATTGTTTATATATACTTGTACCTTTTTGATGTTGGTTGTGGTAGTTCTATAAATTTCATCTCCATACAGTAGGACTGTCTTGACATTCGCATTGAAGATTATGACTTCGATATTGGCTTGAAGATAGTTATTCTGAGTTCTATATGTTCTTCAAGTGTAAGAATGTGGCCAATGTTTTGACAATCCTCACCTTGACTTCCGCATCACATCTTCCACATTCATCGATGATAGTGTCCAGGTACTTGGAAGTTTCCAACTTTTTCAGAGCTTCTCCATCAAGTGTGATTGTGTTGGTGTTCTATGTGTCGTATTTCAGGATTTTTGTTTCCGTTTGTGAATGTTGAGTCTTACTTCTTTAGAGGGTGCTAATAAGGTGACAGGTTTCACCCGCATTTGTTGATGTGTGTGTGTGAGATTGAAGAGTTAGGTCATCTGATAAGTCTAAATCGTCTAGTTACATCCAACCTATCCATTGTATTCCATGCTTTCCGTCAGATGTCGAGGTTTCCATAATCCAGTCGATCACCAAAAGATAAAAGTGGAGAGTAGGTATTCTTGTCTGACTCCGGTCCTTACTTGGAATGAGTCTGTCAGCTGTCCTCGATGACAGATACGCTTGGAACAAAATACGAAATACCGTGGAAATAAAACAAATAATAATTTGAGAAAATTTCATTACTCTACTTACAAGTACGCTTTTGTATTATTATTATTATTATTTTACAAAATGCAAACTGTAAATTTCTTTCTTAATACCCTAGTACGGCGGAGAGTGTGGAAAGTCAGCTCTCCCTGTTCAAATGCTCTCATATTACCACACTTAAACAACCACTAACAGGAAAGTTCTACTCACGGCCTTCTCCCGGTATTACTGTTCTTTACAAAGTTGAGAGGATGACAAGTGAATGTTCAAAGCTTTAACCCGATTGATGGATACGGAGGATCAACGTAGGGCAGTTGGAAAACCCTGATTCGAAACCAATGGTGTACATGGGCTCCAAGTTTCTGAACGAACTAAAGGAGTATGAACCAATTGTCGGTCACCGACTACCATGGGACTTCATCTCCTGACGTTGCTTCACTGCCTTGTGGATCATATTATTTAGGTCGAAGCCTCGGGGTGTGTCCCCCTGAGAAAACCCCCTAGCTTCGATCTGGGCACTCAGGTAGTATCCTGGCCCTCACATAGATCACTTGGTTTATGTGGCGCATATGTATTCAGTGCTCCCTTTGTACCAATATTTACTTGTTTACAATAAATAAGTGGTAGATCTAGACATTTAAAATATTTAAATGTACCTTTTTGTTGTAAATAGAATCAAGGTCATTCGGTTATGATTTCCGGAGTTTAAAGATTATTTTATGTCAATTATTTGTTTTTATCAGAAGGGGTTTTGTGGAGAATTTAGTATTTCCATAGTTGAAATCACTAGTCAATTGAAACTGGACCACCATGTAAAACCTGGAAGCACTACATGATGGCCGTTTCGTCCTATTATGGGACTCCTCACTGGCAGTGCGCATCCACGATCTTGCCTTGCGGGATTCGAACCCAATAGTATTTGTTTGAATCTTCCTATTGATGTTTTTAGGACTGCAATTGGTCAGTCTCTTATTGGCATATGTGCATACTGTGCGTATTGCCTCGATATAGCCTAAATTCACAAGCATTGTAAGCAAAGATGGATAGTGGCTAGCAGTAGAATCCAGGACAAAGGGCGTTTCGTCTTATTTGGGACTCGTCAGCCCACCAGAACTCAGTAGCTGAGTGGATAACGCGATGGCGTTTGAAGTGAAAGGTACTAGGTTCGAGTCCCAGAGTGAACATCAACTCTGAGATGTAGGTAAGTCCGGCTGACGTGTCCCAAATAGGACGAAATGGGCGTCCTGGATTCCACTACTAGCCACTATCCATCTTTGCTTACTATACACTAAATAGTTCATTTGAAAAATGTCAATCAATTATCTTAGAATTCATTGTTCTTTTGTTTCCGCACCAATCATTCTTTGTTCCCGTTCTCTTCTTTTTGATCTTCCTAACCTTCTACCGCCAAACATTTCGCTTTCGATTGATGATACATACTACATTATACAGCACATACCACAATGTGATTAATTACCTTTTCTGGTAGAGCTCTATTGAAGAAGATCATAGGAATTGTTTTTGAACACCATATATTTATCAACTGTTAAAGCAATAGATGATATTATTTTTGAATTTTAGATGGTCAGCAGGACTCATGAAAGTAAATATCTTACCAGCTGGGCTTCACCAACGAGGCCAATTTGTAATAATGAAGGGACTATTGTCCCCGTTTTTTACTCGAACTCACCCCACAAAAACATACTGCGCTCTCGATATATTTTCTTGGGGAAACGACTGACTGGGTTCCTACCAGTCATATATTCACAGCACTAATGATGGAATTATTTATTTTTTCTGGTTAGCGTTTTTTTAGCGAGTTAGCTTTTCTACGGGATGGGGTCGCTTACCCCATCCATGAACGACTCTCCTCCTTTACTAGGGCTTGTGACCG